>NW_026783339.1:0-126000 GCF_949774975.1 Lagenorhynchus albirostris
ACGCAGCAGTGATAGGATTGGAGAGGTTCGGTGAGCAAGTGAAGACCCTTTGAAGTCATATTGCATGGTACCCATTCCACGGGTCTCAACTCTCCAGGTTTAAGGTATTCTTCCTTCAGCTAAAACATGCATGTGGAACCCAGAGTATGATCAACCGTGTGATCGGGAGACGTGTTCCAATATGTCTCAGTTTTCGTCCCCTGGTACTCGGGTGCAACATTCCAGACGCTTTACTAACACTCTCCCGACTTGGAGAGTCAGTGCCTTTAACCTCCTGTTTGGCCCAGTTTGCAATTTCTGCGGAAGATGAACAGGAATAGGGAGAACCAATGACAGACTAGATGGAGGTGTCTGGATGGGCAAATTTAACTCTCATTTCGCACCAGGAAGAGGAATTAACCAAAGGCTCAGCGTGCCGTGCCGGAACCAGATTAGGGCCTGAAGCAATCCTGCGGTGTTGCGGCCAGCTCACGAGAAAGCGAGTTGAAGAAAGGAGCTCAGGGGCACTGTAATTCACAAACCTGCAGAGTTATAAATGACAGCTATCGTCCAAAAATATACTGAAGTAAGGCTGCCAAGAGGACTTGAAAGCGGGGCATAATTGCAGGAAACCGATTTCAGGAGGTAGACTGGAATTGCATTTAAAGCATAGGAAAAGAGGCAGAACGTCCACAATGATGCACTTGGCCAAAAAGGGCGTATGCGTTTTTTCCTGAATATATTCAGGAAAAAACGCATACGCCCTTTTTGGCCAACCAAGCAAGCTTGCAAAGGAAATCTGCACTACAGTGAAGTCTCACTTCCCCCCGGTCAAAGGGCCATCTGAAAAAAGTGTAAAATCCAGAAAGGCAGAACAGGCCATGAGGAACTGGGAGCCTTGTTATGCTGATGGGCGGGATGTCAATTGCCAACAGCCACTCGGGAGAAGTGTATGGTGTTTCCTGAAACATCTAAAATACAAAGCAACAGAGCCTAGGGCACTTCCACTTATGGTCCTATAGCTTAGGGAAATTAAAATCAAAAAGACACAGCCACCCCAAAAGTTGGGACGGCTCTGTTTACAAGAACCTGGTTTATGGTACAAGTTCAATATCGCAGAAAGTGAAAAATGGATAAAGAAGTTGTGGTACTTACGTACAATGCAGTATCACTCAGCAATGAAATCTATGTCATCAGGCCCATAGCAGCATAATGAGTGGATTCAGGTATGATGATTCTAACTGAAATAAGTCACACAGAAAAAGAAACATCATAAGATATCACTAATACACGGAATGTAAACTTGGCTACACAGGAACTGAATTACAAAACAGAACAGGGTCAAAAATTTAGAAACCCAACTTATGCTTGCTTAAGGGGAAAGATGAGTTGGGGTGCTGCATAAAACCAGAGATTGAAATGAGCACAGATAAAGTTCCTTAAGCCAAATATGGAATAGACAAGAGCTACTCCTTGCTCAACGAAATGGACTCAACACCCCAAATTAAATGCCTAAGAGTGTACCTGACTAGGAAGTATCTTAAAACCTATGGATTGCTATGTCTCCGAAAGAGAATCAAGCGTGTGTACAGGGGCATAAACGCAGCAGTGATAGGATTGGAGAAGTTCGGTGAGCAAATGAAGACCCTTTGAAGTCATATTGCATGGTACCCATTCCACGGGTCTCAACTCTCCAGGTTTAAGGTATTCTTCCTTCAGCTAAAACATGCATGTGGAACCCAGAGTATGATCAACCGTGTGATCGGGAGACGTGTTCCAATATGTCTCAGTTTTCGTCCCCTGGTACTCGGGTGCAACAGTCTAGACGATTTACTAACACTCTCCCGACTTGGAGAGTCAGTGCCTTTAACCTCCTGTTTGGCCCAGTTTGCAATTTCTGCGGAAGATGAACAGGAATAGGGAGAAGCAATGACAGACTAGATGGAGGTGTCTGGATGGGCAAATTTAACTCTCATTTCGCACCAGGAAGAGGAATTAACCAAAGGCTCAGCGTGCTGTGCCGGAACCAGATTAGGGCCTGAAGCAATCCTGCGGTGTTGCGGCCAGCTCACGAGAAAGCGAGTTGAAGAAAGGAGCTCAGGGACACTGTAATTCACAAACCTGCAGAGTTATAAATGACAGCTATCGTCCAAAAATATACTGAAGTAAGGCTGCCAAGAGGACTTGAAAGCGGGGCAGAATTGCAGGAAACCGATTTCAGGAGGTAGACTGGAATTGCATTTAAAGCATAGGAAAAGAGGCAGAACGTCCACAATGATGCACTTGGCCAAAAAGGGCTTATGCGTTTTTTCCTGAATATATTCAGGAAAAAACGCATACGCCCTTTTTGGCCAACCAAGCAAGCTTGCAAAGGAAATCTGCACTACAGTGAAGTCTCACTTCCCCCCGGTCAAAAGGGCCATCTGAAAAAAGTGTAAAATCCAGAAAGGCAGAACAGGCCATGGAGAACTGGGAGCCTTGTTATGCTGATGGGCGGGATGTAAATTGCCAACAGCCACTCGGGAGAAGTGTATGGTGTTTCCTGAAACATCTAAAAAACAAAGCAACAGAGCCTAGGGCACTTCCACTTATGGTCCTATAGCTTAGGGAAATTAAAATCAAAAAGACACAGCCACCCCAAAGGTTGGGACGGCTCTGTTTACAAGAACCTGGTTTACGGTACAAGTTCAATATCGCAGAAAGTGAAAAATGGATAAAGAAGTTGTGGTACTTACGTACAATGCAGTATCACTCAGCAATGAAATCTATGTCATCAGGCCCGTAGCAGCATAATGAGTGGATTCAGGTATGATGATTCTAACTGAAATAAGTCACACAGAAAAAGAAACATCATAAGATATCACTAATACACGGAATGTAAACTTGGCTACACAGGAACTGAATTACAAAACAGAACAGGGTCTCAAATTTAGAAACCCAACTTATGCTTGCTTAAGGGGAAAGGTGAGTTGGGGTGCTGCATAAAACCAGAGATTGAAATGAGCACAGATAAAGTTCCTTAAGCCAAATATGGAATAGACAAGAGCTACTCCTTGCTCAACGAAATGGACTCAACACCCCATATAAAATGCCTAAGAATGAACCTGACTAGGAAGTATCTTAAATCCTATGGATTGCTATGTTTCCGAAAGAGAAGCAAGCGTGTGTACAGGGGCATAAACGCAGCAGTGATAGGATTGGAGAAGTTCGGTGAGCAAATGAAGACCCTTTGAAGTCATATTGCATGGTACCCATTCCACGGGTCTCAACTCTCCAGGTTTAAGGTATTCTTCCTTCAGCTAAAACATGCATGTGGAACCCAGAGTATGATCAACCGTGTGATCGGGAGACGTGTTCCAATATGTCTCAGTTTTCTTCCCCTGGTACTCGGGTGCAACATTCCAGACGCTTTACTAACACTCTCCCGACTTGGAGAGTCAGTGCCTTTAACCTCCTGTTTGGCCCAGTTTGCAATTTCTGCGGAAGATGAACAGGAATAGGGAGAACCAATGACAGACTAGCTGGAGGTGTCTGGACGGGCAAATTTAACTCTCATTTCCCACCAGGAAGAGGAATTAACCAAAGGCTCAGCGTGCCGTGCCGGAACCTGATTAGGGCCTGAAGCCATCCTGCGGTGTTGCGGCCAGCTCACGAGAAAGCAAGTTGAAGAAAGGAGCTCAGGGGCACTGTAATTCACAAACCTGCAGAGTTATAAATGACAGCTATCGTCGAAAAATATACTGAAGGAAGGCTGCCAAGAGGACTTGAAAGCGGGGCAGAATTGCAGGAAACCGATTTCAGGAGGTAGACTGGAACTGCATTTAAAGCACAGGAAAAGAGGCAGAACGTCCACAATGATGCACTTGGCCAAAAAGGGCATATGCGTTTTTTCCTGACTATATTCAGGAAAAAACGCATACGCCCCTTTTGGCCAACCAAGCAAGCTTGCAAAGGAAATCTGCACTACAATGAAGTCTCACTTCCCCCCGGTCAAAAGGGCCATCTGAAAAAAGTGTAAAATCCAGAAAGGCAGGACAGGCCATGGAGAACTGGGAGCCTTGTTATGCTGATGGGCGGGATGTCAATTGCCAACAGCCACTCGGGAGAAGTGTATGGTGTTTCCTGAAACATCTAAAAAACAAAGCAACAGAGCCTAGGGCACTTCCACTTATGGTCCTATAGCTTAGGGAAATTAAAATCAAAAAGACACAGCCACCCCAAAGGTTGGGACGGCTCTGTTTACAAGAACCTGGTTTACGGTACAAGTTCAATATCGCAGAAAGTGAAAAATGGATAAAGAAGTTGTGGTACTTACGTACAATGCAGTATCACTCAGCAATGAAATCTATGTCATCAGGCCCGTAGCAGCATAATGAGTGGATTGAGGCACGATGATTCTAACTGAAATAAGTCACACAGAAAAAGAAACATCATAAGGTGTCACTAATACACGGAATGTGAACTTGGCTACACAGGAACTGAATTACAAAACAGAACAGGGTCTCAAGTTTAGAAAACTAACTTATGCTTGCTTAAGGGGGAAGGTGAGTTGGGGTGCTGCATTAAACCAGAGATTGAAATTAGCACAGATACCGTTCCATAAGCCAAATATGGAATAGACAAGACCTACCCCTTGCTCAACGAAATGGATTCAACAATGAGGTATCACCTCACACCTGGTAGAATAGGCATCATAGAAAATCTACAAGCAAAAAATGCTGGAAAGGGTGTGGAGAAAAGGAACCCTCTTCCACTATTGTTGGGAATATAAATTGATACAGTCACTATGGAGAACAATATGGAATTTCTTAAGAAACTAACAATAGAATTACCATATGATACAGCAATCCCAGTACTGGACATATACCCAGACAAAACCATAAATCAAAAAGAGACATTCACCGCAATGTTCATTGCATCACTATTTACAATATCGAGGTAATGGAAGCAACCTAAATGCCCACAGACAGACGAATGCATAAAGCCGTGGTACATATATAAAATGGAATATTACTAAGCCATGAAAAGGAATGAAATTGGGTCATTTGTAGAGACGTCGATGCATCTAGAGACTGTCATACAGAGTGAAGTAAGTCAGAAAGAGAAAAACAAATCTTGTATATTCATGCATATATGTGGAACCTAGAAAACCTGTACAGATTAACCATTTTGCAAGGCATAAATAGAGCAATAGATGTAGACAACAAACGTATGGACAACAAGGGGGGAAAGCTGTTGGGGGGGTGGTGGGAGGAGTTGAGAGACTGGGATTGGCATGTATACATTTATATGTATAAAATAGATAACCAATAAGAACCTGCTGTATAAAAATATAAAATAAAATTCAAAATTAAAAAGAAATAAAATTTAAACAATAGAAAAAACAATTATTCCCTTCACATACATGTATTTATATGAATAAATTATTTCCATGCTTATATCTGTAAATACAAAAAAGAGGAATAAAATCTACCTTGAACCCAAAACGAAAAAGAGAAAAAAAACACAGAACCCACCAGTTCCACAGAGGAAAACCGTATCAGGGCACTTGCTCCAGTTGTAAACAATTCTGAAGTTGGTCAGTGGTGGGGAATCGTCTCCCATTCAGCCAGCAGCCCCCACGCAACAAGCGTCCTCATTGCAAAGCTGGGGCACCGTGCCGAGGCATCTGTGAGTAAACGTGAGCTGAGCCCCAGGCCAGTTGCTGCTGAACTATTTCCACCCATCCCAGCTAAAACACCTGAATATAGACAAGGACTTGAAAGCCTAGAGGGAGGGCCATAGAGCCACATGAGTGACAGCATGCCGGCCGACTTGGTGCCTGCAGGCCAGCCAGGATGGTCCTGGCCCTGGGTGCTCTTCTGGAAGATTTCCATTTCCCTGCCTGAGATACCCGTCCTGTCCCTGCCCCCACTGCTTTTTTCCTTCCTCACCTCTGCCCAGGGAGAAATTCCAGCAGCAGGTATGGGTGACACATCTTCTTCTTTAGCAGGTGGCAGCCTGGCAACTGCTGCAGAAAGTCCAGCAGAGCCCCACTCACACTGGGCCACCCACAAAGCCGTGGCCTCTCACTCCCTCCCACCAGCCCAGCCCCGAGACTGCTGACAGGGCAGAGAAAATGGCGTCAGGCACGGCTGCAGGGGCTCTTGCTGCCTGGAGTGGTATTTATAGTGATCTCAACCCAGGCACACCTGGGGAGGGCTGGCCGGCACGGTAAGGCTGCCCAGGTCAGCCAATCATCACCCCTCAGGGGCTCACAGTTGCAGAAAATGGAACTTGCTGAACCGGCCAGGTCCAAGGAACAGGTGTGGGCTCCTGAGAGTCAGGATAGACAAGGGGCTGCAGCTTTGGCTTGTTTTCTAATCATTTTATCTGGCCCATGAGTGGGAGACAACTTCAAGAAAACCCTCTCCTAATGAGAGGAACCCAGGAGTCAGGGAGAGGAGGGGTGGGTGGTGGTTGGAGACAGAGGCCTGGTGCCCCGGGTGCAGTGGAAGTCTCTGGAAGACCAGGTGGAGGGAGGCCTCACGGAGTGATGCCCAGGGTCACAGACCTGTCGCAGCTGCTGTTTGTTAGTTCAAGTCCTGCTCTGAGGTGCTCTGTGTCAGCTCTGAGCGACAGGTGAGCTGGGGGTGCTCTGCAATGAGGGCTATGTGCACGGTTCCTGTGTGCCCAGCCCTGCCACGGTACCTGCAAGGGTAGCTCTGTATCCTGGGAGGGGCCTGACCACGAGAGCCCTGTGGGCTGGGGTGGGGGTGGGGTACCTGCCCAGGTGAGCTCCATATTCTGGGATTGGTCTGACCACGAGAGCCCCATGGGCTGCTGGGGACCTGGTAAAGGATGTCAGGACAGTCAGTGAAGCCACCGAGGATATACCTCCAGTTGCTCCTAATTCCTACACCCTGCTGGTCATTCTACCAACCACCAGGACATGGTATTCTGTATTAGTCTTCAATGATGCCTTCTTTTGTATTCCATTAGTCCCAGAGTCACAAGAAATTTTGGCTTGTGAGTGGCAGGACTCAACATACAACGAAAACAATACTTCCGGGCCGTCTGGCCCCAAGGGTGCAAAAATTCCCACACCATCTTTGGGGAAAGCTTAGCTAAAGACCTAAAAGTTCTACCTCTGGAAAAGGAAACCCTCCTTCAATATGCAGACGACATTCTGATCGCCAGCCCTACTAAGGAGGCCTCTGAACTACCAAGCCAATAAAGGATAGAAGTTGTCCAAGAAAAAGCTCAAATATCACAGACTGCCGTGACCTGCCTGGGCTTCATTCTCACAGAAGGTTGGAGAAGTCCATCCCAGGAAAGGGAAGAAACCATTTTCAGCCTTACCCCTTTCTAAAACTAGAAGACAGCTTAGGGGTTCCTGGGGAGGCCAGGGTTTGCTGCTTCTGGATCCCTAACTACAGTCTACTAGCTGGGCCTCTATATGAAACACTGAAAGGAAAAGATGATGATCCTTTTGAATAGAATCCAGAAGTGGCCTTTCAAGAATGGAAAGAGCAGTCAATTCAGACCCTTGCCCTGGAACTCCCTAATTTAGCTAAACCCTTTGACCTTTACATTCCCGGTGAAAGGTGAATCGCCATTGGAGAATTAGTGCAAAACCTGGGACCACTTGAAATGGAACAATGCAAGAATGCCATCCAGGTAGGATAAACTATGGTCACCAAGGGGCTTGGCCCACTGCCACATCTGGCCAAGATACTGGCGGTATCTAAAAACCTGGAAATCAGCAGCCCAAAAGGCCACCTCCCTCCTAAGGGAAAAGGACCCCACGTGGTGATCCTAACCACCAACCATGCCCTGAAGTTGCAGGGTTCGCTCCGTGGGCACACCGACCTCGAGTGAGGAGGCCCTCCAACTCCAACATCCAGAGAGATAACCGGGGGCAACAGGGCACCATGACGACTCGTGTGAACATCACTTGACCTGGACTTTCTCTCATAAAACAACAAGAGTGTGTCCCAAAAGAGTAGACTACTGCTTGCCGGACTTACTGCACCCAGAGGGGAGCTAATAATCTTGGCGGGGGAACCGTATATCACACTGTCACCATAGAAAAGCCTACAGACACCGTGATGATGGTGGCCAGTAAGACCGGCTGGACTCTTGTTTACTTCAAAAGGCTGTTGACTCAGTGGCCATCATGGTCCTTGATCACCACTGACCCTGGACTGTCTGGGAGTTGAGCGGGCAGGGCTCTGACACCTGGTGCTGTTTGTACGTTAATTCAGGGGCCTAATTGAAGAAAGCGCAGACTACTGGTCAGAGCATCTAGGCTGGCAGAAACGGTCGGCCTAAGGTGGCCGAACAAATGTGGGGCGGGGTGAAACCGGCCCCCACAGCGTCTCTGCACATCTCTTTCCTGGACCCTTAAAGGTCATTAGAATCTATAACACTTCCAATGCTGCTGCTCAGGTGGACGAGCAGGGAGGCAGGGGGCCTGGGGACAATCAACGTCACCTGGAGGCTGCTGGGGAGAAGCTCTGACCCTCGCCCCAGGGTATGAGGGCTCCCAACTCAGCACTCAGCAGTTACAGAAGAAGGGTCTGCACCCTCAGCACTCCAAGAATGAGGAACGGGACAAAAGGCAGAGGGGGGGTTTGTCCCCAGCAAAGCCCATTAAAAATCCCTGGGAGATAAAAATAGAATCTGGGCAATAAAGTCAAGTCTAACCTTTTTTATCCTTTGTGCTTTGTCTAATTTCACGTGCTCCTAGGGTCCCGCATGCAGAGGTTCCACACCCGGCACTTCAGACCAGATTTCCTAGTGCAGAATGGCTGGGTCGACACCTCAGCTCCTGGGGCCCAGTGCAGACTCCGCGATATAGAGCCTGAGCTACAGCCAACCCGGCCCTCGAGAGCTCCGCCCCCTCCCTCCCACTGACTCTGACAGGATCTCTACACAGCAGCCCAGCCCACAGCCCACGGGGTAGTACATGCTCTCACCTCTCCATTCTCTGATCAAAATATAAAGTTTCCTTTGCTTGTGAACCAAACTCAGTCTCGATCTGTTGGCCCCAATGACACTGGGCAGGGGGACACTTGTTGGGGTCCACTCTGGAGGATCAGTAACAGAAATTGAGACTATTGTAACCTCAATGAACAGATGTGTGAGCCAAAGTGTAGTTAACATAGAACAGTGTATAAGGCTCGGGTAAAATAAGATGTTTCTAACACTTCCATTGGATATTTCCATCACTTTATTATAAGCAAGTTCAGTGAAAAGGTTTGTCTTATTTGTCAGCTCAATATTAGAGAAATGAAGTGATTTCTTTCCAAGGATGTACATCTAATAATCTTGGTTAAACCTTCAATCTTGTTTTAAATGCTTTTCCATTGAAAATGATACCTCTCTTTCAGCTCCCCCATTTCTGAGAAGTATAAAATCTTATAATTTATTATTACCAAAGGGGAAAGGTGGGAGGAGGGATAAATTAACAGTTTGGGATGAACACATACACACTGCTATGTATAAAATAGATCATCAACAAGGAACTACTGTATAGCACAGGGAACTACACTCAACATTTTGCAATAACCTATAAGGGGAAATAATCTGAAAAAGAATAGATATTTTTATTGACATCATCTATCAATGACAGTTAAAGTGTAACCTAAGGGAAGCTGGTGGTGAGTGCTTCTGACCCTGAAGACTTCAATCATCTAAAGTTTGGACTCTGCCTACTTCCCAAGGCCCTTAATGAACATATGTGTAGCCGTAGCTTAAAAAATTCCCCAGTTTGGGTTTCGGGGAGACACTGATTTTGAAAAAGCCCTGGTGTTCTCCTTACATGAATGGGACTCTTCCTACTGCTAAAACATGTCTGTCACACCCAGAGGATGGTATACCGTCTGATCGGGAAGAGTTTGGAAAAGGCATCTCATCTCCTCATCTCCTGGTGCTCGGGTTCACCCCTCCAGCGTCTTTACTAACAGTCTCCCCACTTGGAGATGTCAGCACTGTCAACATCCTGTTGCGTACAGTTTGGAATTTGTCCAGAGGATGAAGCGGAAGGATGAGGAACAATGAGAGGCAAGTCCTACGTGTTCAGACAGGCACATGTCACTCTAATTTCCAATCAGGAAGACGAATTGACCAAAGGCTAGGGTTGCCCATGGAAACAGTATAGGGCTTGAGGAAATCCCGCTGCTTTGTGGCCAGTTCCCATAAACACAAGTTGAACAATAGAACTCAGGGGCAGTAAAATTCACAAAACTGCAGAGTTGAAAATATCCATCACTGAAAAATGTCTTGAGGAAAGTCAGAGAAAAGGACTTGTAAGCAAGGGAGAATGGCAGGAAAGGGATTTGAGGAGGTAGAAAGGACTCGCCGTTAAGCACAAGAAAAGGAGCTGAACATTGCCAACATTGCAGTTGGCCAAAAAGGGTGTATGCGTTTTTTTGTGTATATATTCAAGAAAAGAGCGTACACCTTTTTAGCCAACCAAACAGGTGGGCACTGGAAGTCAATACTACAAAAGACATCACTTCGCATCAGTCAGAAGAGCCATCCTCATAAAGCATAAACAACAGAAATGCAGGACAGGGCAAGGAGAAGAGGGAGCCCTGTGAGACTTATAGTGGAAATGTATATTGCCAACGGCCATTCTGGAGAAGTGTATTGTGTTTACTAAAGCATCTAAACAATGAGCTACAGAGCATAGGGCACTTGCACTCATGGGCGTATATCTTGGGAAAAACAAAAATCGAGAGGACACAGGCACCCCAATGTTTACCCCCTCTCTGTTTAAAAGATCCTCGACTAGGATATAACTTAAATGTCTCTGGAGGGAAAAAATGGATAGAGATGTGGTACTTAGGTAGAGTGGAATATTATTCAGCCTGGAAATCAATGAAATATGGCCAGCTGTAACAACTCCGGAGGAGTTACGTATGATCATTCTAAGTGACAGAATTCAAAAAGAAGAAGACACATATCATAAGATATCACTTAAAGGTGGAATCCAAAATGGCTACACATGAAATAAATTACAAAACAAAAACATAGTCAAATATGTAGAAAACACGCATAAGGCTGCTAAACGGGAAAGGTGGGGAGGGGTGAGGCATCATCCAGGAGGTTGAAATTAGCAAAGATACCATTCCAAATACCAAACTGATAATCAACAAGGCCTACACGGTAGCTAAAAGAACTGCACTCAGCACACTCAAGTCACCGGAAAAGAATATATACGACTGGTAAGAATCTGAAAAAGAATTTATTGATGTCTCTCTGTACGTGAATCAAGTGGATGTACAGCAGCAAGAAACAGAGCTTTGAAAATCAGCTGTAACCAATATAGTAATAAATTGAAAAAAATAAACGACAGAGAGACAGAGAAAACCTCTTACAACTTTTCCTCAGGGACGGTGATGCAACATGGATTGAACACATCTAGACCCACAGCAGGATGAGACATAAGGCTGGAAACTGTTTGCACTAAGAGAAATGTGAGGTTGGGTGAGGAAATGCACACCCTTTAAAGTAATACTACCTGGTACCCATTCAATGGGTCCCAAATCTGCAGGTTCAAGGGATCTTCCTACAGCTAAAACATGCATGGAAAACCCAGAGGACTGTACACCATGTGATCGGGAGATGTGTCTAAAATGCACCTCATTTATCCTCTCCTGGTGCTCCTGTTCACCATTCCAGCCACGTTACTTAGAAGCTCCCCACTTGGAGAATCAGCACATTTAAACTTCTGTTTCACACATTTTGCAAATTGTGAGGAGGATGAACGGGAAGAGGGGGAACCAATGAGAGAAGAGTTGTAGGGGTTTGGACGGGCACATATCACTCTAATTTCCCATTAAGAATAAGAATTAAAAAAAGGCTCAGCCTGCCTCGCCGGAGCCAAAATAGGGCCTGAAGCAATCCTGCGGGTTTGAGGCCAGCTCACAAAAGAGCAACTTAAAACATGGAGCTCAGGGTCACTGCAATTCACAAACCTGCAGAGTTATAAATGAAAACTAACGTCCAAAAATATGTTGAGGTAAGGCAAAGAAGAGGATCTGAATGCAAGACAGAATTGCAAGAAACAGATTTCAAGAGATAGATTGGACTCGTCTTTAACGCACATGAAAAGCGGCAGAATTTCGACAATGATGCAGTTGGCCCAAAAGGGCGTATGCGATTTTTCCTGATTATATCCAGGAAAAAACGCATACGCACTTTATGGGCAACGAAGCAAGCAAGCAATGCAAATGTGCACAACAAAGAAGTCTCATTTCCCACCGGTCAAAAGGGCCATCCTAAAAAATTGTAAAAACCAGAAATGCAGGACAGGCCATGGAGAACAGGGAGCCTTTATACGCTGATGGGCAGTGTGTGAACTGCCGAGAGCCACTCTGGAGAAGTGTATGGTGGTTCCTAAATCATCTAAAAACAGAGCTACAGAGCATAGGACACTTCCAATCATGGGAGTATATCTAGGGAAGTCTAAAAATCAACAAGACACAAGCACACCACAGTTTAGGGCTACTCTGTTTACAAGAACCTCAACTTCAGTACACCTTAAATATCCCAGGAAAGAGAACAATGGATAAAGAAGATGTGGTACTTATGTACAATGGAATATCTCTTCACCATGAAATCAATGTAATAAGGCTAGTAGAAGGATAAAGAGTGGATTTAGGTCCGATAATACTACTTGAAATAAGTCAAACAGAAAAAGAAACATATCATAAGATATCACTTATAGAGGGAGGGTAAATATGGCTGCACAAGAAATGAATTACAGAACAGAACAGTGTCTCACATTTAGAAAACACACTTATGTCAGCTTAAGGGGAAAGGAGAGGTGGGGTGATGCATAAAACCAGAGTTTGAAATTAGCACAGATACCGTTCAAGAAACCAAATAGGTATTAGACAAGATCTACACCTTGCTCAATGAACTGGCCTCAACACACCCTATACACCGCAGAGAAATATATCTGAGTAATAAGAATCTTAAAACCCATGTATTGATATATCTCCATAAGGGAATCAAGTGTGTGCAGAGCGGCACAAACACAGCAGTGAAAATGAGCTAAACCCCATTATAGAAATAAATTTTAAAAACAAAACGCAGAAACAATGAAAGAGAGAAAAATTCTTACAAAATTCGCTCAGGGGCTGTGATGCAACCTGGATTGACCACATATAAACCCACAGCTGGATAAGACATAAGGCTGGACACTTGGGGCTGAGAGGATTGGTGAGCTTCGGTGAGCAACTGCCGAAAGTTTAATGCAATACTTCATGCTACTCATTCCAAGGGTCCCAACACTCCAGGTTGAAGGGAATCTTCCTACAGCTAAACCATGCTTGGGAAACCCAGCGACTGGTATACCATATGATCGGGAAAGGTTTCTAAAACACACCACATTTTTCCTCTCCTGGGGCTCCGGATCGACATTCCAGCCGCTTTACTAACAACATCCCCACATGGAGAGTCAATGCCTTTAAGTCCTGGTATCGCACAGTCTTCAGTTAGTGCGGAGGATGAATGGGAATAGGGGGAACCAGTGAGAAACTAGCTGTAGCGGTTTCAATGGGCACATGTCACTCTAATTTCACATCAGTAAGAAGAATGAACCAAAGGCACAGCAAGGTGCCCCAGAAGAAGAATAGGGCTTCAAGGAATCCTGTGGTTATGGGGCAAGATCACAAAACTAAGAACTGAAAAATGGAGCTAAGGGCCACTGCAATTCAAAAACCTGACTTGCCCAAAAAGGCGTATGTGTTTTTTCCTGAATATATTCAGGAAAAAACGCATACGCCCTTTTTGGCCAACCAAGCAAGCTTGCAAAGGAAATCTGCACTACAATGAAGTCTCAATTCCCCCTGGTCAAAAGGGCCATCTGAAAAAAGTGTATAATCCATAAAGGCATGACAGGCCATGGAGAACTGGGAGCCATCTTATGCTGATGGGCGGGATGTAAATTGCCAACAGCCACTCTGGAGAAGTGTATGGTGTTTCCTGAAACATCTAAAAAACAAAGCAACAGAGCCTAGGGCACTTCCACTTATGGTCCTATAGCTTAGGGCAATTAAAATCAAAAAGACACAGCCACCCAAAAGTTTGGGATGGCTCTGTTTACAAGAACCTCATATACGGTACAAGTTCAATATCGCAGAAAGTGAAAAATGGATAAAGAAGTTGTGGTACTTACGTACAATGCAATATCACTCAGCAATGAAATCTATGTCATCAGGCCCGTAGCAGCATAATGAGTGGACTAAGTACGATGAATCTAACTAAAATAAGTCACACAGAAAAAGAAACATCATAAGGTATCACTAATACACGGAATGTAAACTTGGCTACACAGGAACTGAATTCCAAAACAGAACAGGGTCTCAAATTTAGAAAACCAACTTATGCTTGCTTAAGGGGAAAGGTGAGTTGGGGTGCTGCATAAAACCAGAGATTGAAATGAGCACAGATAAAGTTCCTTAAGCCAAATATGGAATAGACAAGAGCTACTCCTTGCTCAACGAAATGGACTCAACACCCCATATTCAACGCCTAGGAATATACCTGACTAGTAAGAATCATAAAACCTATGGATTTATATATCTCTGTAAGAGAATCAAGAGTGTGTACAGCTGCATTAAAGCAGTGAAAATCAGGTAAATACCATAATAAAAATAAATTTCTTAAACAAAACACAATGACAGTGAAATAGAGAGAAATACTTAAGTAATCATTCAAGGCTTCTGATGCAACCTGCATTTACCACATCTACACCCAGAGCTGGGTGACACATAAGGCTGGACACTTGGGGCTCATAAGATTGGTGAGGTTCGGTGAGCAAATGAAGACATTTGAAGTCATATTGCATGGTACCCATTCCATGGTTCTCAACTCTCCAGGATTAAGGGATACTTCCTTCAGCTAAAACATGCATGTGGAACCCAGAGAATGATCAACCGTGTGATCGGGAGACGTGTTCAAAAATGTGTCAGTTTTCGTCCCCTGGTACTCAGGTGCAACATGCCAGACGCTTTACTAACACTCTCCCGACTTGGAGAGTCAGTGCCTTTAACCTCCTGTTTGGCCCAGTTTGCAATTTCTGTGGAAGATGAACAGGAATAGGCAGAACCAATGACAGACTAGATGGAGGTGTCTGGATGGGCAAATTTAACTCTCATTTCGCACCAGGAAGAGGAATTAACCAAAGGCTCAGCGTGCCGTGCCGGAACCAGATTAGGGCCTGAAGCCATCCTGCGGTGTTGCGGCCAGCTCACGAGAAAGCGAGTTGAAGAAAGGAGCTCAGGGGCACTGTAATTCACAAACCTGCAGAGTTATAAATGACAGCTATCGTCCAAAAATATACTGAAGTAAGGCTGCCAAGAGGACTTGAAAGCGGGGCAGAATTGCAGGAAACCGATTTCAGGAGGTAGACTGGAATTGCATTGAAAGCATAGGAAAAGAGGCAGAACGTCCACAATGATGCACTTGGCCAAAAAGGGCGTATGCGTTTTTTCCTGAATATATTCAGGAAAAAACGCATACGCCCTTTTTGGCCAACCAAGCAAGCTTGCAAAGGAAATCTGCACTACAGTGAAGTCTCACTTCCCCCCGGTCAAAAGGGCCATCTGAAAAAAGTGTAAAATCCAGAAAGGCAGGACAGGCCATGGCGAACTGGGAGCCTTGTTATGCTGATGGGCGGGATGTCAATTGCCAACAGCCACTCGGGAGAAGTGTATGGTGTTTCCTGAAACATCTGAAAAACAAAGCAACAGAGCCTAGGGCACTTCCACTTATGGTCCTATAGCTTAGGGAAATTAAAATCAAAAAGACACAGCCACCCCAATAGTTGGGACGGCTCTGTTTACAAGAACCTGGTTTATGGTACAAGTTCAATATCGCAGAAAGTGAAAAATGGATAAAGAAGTTGTGGTACTTACGTACAATGCAATATCACTCAGCAATGAAATCTATGTCATCAGGCCCGTAGCAGCATAATGAGTGGATTCAGGTACGATGATTCTAACTGAAATAAGTCACACAGAAAAAGAAACATCATAAGATATCACTAATACACGGAATGTAAACTTGGCTACACAGGAACTGAATTACAAAACAGAACAGGGTCTCAAATTTAGAAAACCAACTTATGCTTGCTTAAGGGGAAAGGTGAGTTGGGGTGCTGCATTAAACCAGAGATTGAAATGAGCACAGATAAAGTTCCTTAAGCCAAATATGGAATAGACAAGAGCTACTCCTTGCTCAATGAAATGGACTCAACACCCCATATAAAATGCCTAAGAGTGTACCTGACTAGGAAGTATCTTAAAACCTATGGATTGCTATGTCTCCGAAAGAGAATCAAGCGTGTGTACAGGGGCATAAACGCAGCAGTGATAGGATTGGAGAAGTTCGGTGAGCAAATGAAGACCCTTTGAAGTCATATTGCATGGTACCCATTCCACGGGTCTCAACTCTCCAGGTTGAAGGTATTCTTCCTTCAGCTAAAACATGCATGTGGAACCCAGAGTATGATCAACCGTGTGATCGGGAGACGTGTTCCAATATGTGTCAGTTTCCGTCCCCTGGTACTCGGGTGCAATATTCCAGACGCTTTACTAACACTCTCCCGACTTGGAGAGTCAGTGCCTTTAACCTCCTGTTTGGCCCAGTTTGCAATTTCTGCGGAAGATGAACAGGAATAGGGAGAACCAATGACAGACTAGCTGGAGGTGTCTGGACGGGCAAATTTAACTCTCATTTCCCACCAGGAAGAGGAATTAACCAAAGGCTCAGCGTGCCGTGCCGGAACCTGATTAGGGCCTGAAGCAATCCTGCGGTGTTGCGGCCAGCTCACGAGAAAGCGAGTTGAAGAAAGGAGCTCAGGGGCACTGTAATTCACAAACATGCAGAGTTATAAATGACAGCTATCGTCCGAAAATATACTGAAGTAAGGCTGCCAAGAGGACTTGAAAGCGGTACAGAATTGCAGGAAACCGATTTCAGGAGGTAGAATGGAATTGCATTTAAAGCATAGGAAAAGAGGCAGAACGTCCACAATGATGCACTTGGCCAAAAAGGGCGTATGCGTTTTTTCCTGAATATATTCAGGAAAAAACGCATACGCCCTTTTTGGCCAACCAAGCAAGCTTGCAAAGGAAATCTGCACTACAATGAAATCTCACTTCCCCCCGGTCAAGAGGGCCATCTGAAAAAAGTGTAAAATCCAGAAAGGCAGGACAGGCCATGGAGAACTGGGAGCCTTGTTATGCTGATGGGCGGGATGTGAATTGCCAACAGCCACTCGGGAGAAGTGTATGGTGTTTCCTGAAACATCTGAAAAACAAAGCAACAGAGCCTAGGGCACTTCCACTTATGGTCCTATAGCTTAGGGAAATTAAAATCAAAAAGACACAGCCACCCCAAAGGTTGGGACGGCTCTGTTTACAAGAACCTGGTTTACGGTACAAGTTCAATATCGCAGAAAGTGAAAAATGGATAAAGAAGTTGTGGTACTTACGTACAATGCAATATCACTCAGCAAGGAAATCTATGTCATCAGGCCCGTAGCAGCATAATGAGTGGATTCAGGTATGAAGATTCTAACTGAAATAAGTCACACAGAGAAAGAAACATCATAAGATATCACTAATACACGGAATGTAAACTTGGTACACAGGAACTGAATTACAAAACAGAACAGGGTCTCAAATTTAGAAAACCAACTTATGCTTGCTTAAGGGGAAAGGTGAGTTGGGGTGCTGCATAAAACCAGAGATTGAAATGAGCACAGATAAAGTTCCTTAAGCCAAATATGGAATAGACAAGAGCTACTCCTTGCTCAACGAAATGGACTCAACACCCCATATAAAATGCCTAAGAGTGTACCTGACTAGGAAGTATCTTAAAACCTATGGATTGCTATGTCTCCGAAAGAGAATCAAGCGTGTGTACAGGGACATAAACGCAGCAGTGATAGGATTGGAGAAGTTCGGTGAGCAAATGAAGAACCTTTGAAGTCATATTGCATGGTACCCATTCCACGGGTCTCAACTCTCCAGGTTTAAGGTATTCTTCCTTCAGCTAAATCATGCATGTGGAACCCAGAGTATGATCAACCGTGTGATCGGGAGACGTGTTCCAATATGTGTCAGTTTTCGTCCCCTGGTACTCGGGTGAAACATTCCAGATGCTTTACTAACACTCTCCCAACTTGGAGAGTCAGTGCCTTTAACCTCCTGTTTGGCCCAGTTTTCAATTTCTGTGGAAGATGAACAGGAATAGGGAGAACCAATGACAGACCAGCTGGAGGTGTCTGGACGGGCAAATTTAACTCTCATTTCCCACCAGGAAGAGGAATTAAACAAAGGCTCAGCGTGCCGTGCCGGAACAAGATTAGGGCCTGAAGCCATCCTGCGGTGTTGCGGCCAGCTCACGAGAAAGCGAGTTGAAGAAAGGAGCTCAGGGGCACTGTAATTCACAAACCTGCAGAGTTATAAATGACAGCTATCGTCCAAAAATATACTGAAGTAAGGCTGCCAAGAGGACTTGAAAGCGGGGCAGAATTGCAGGAAACCGATTTCAGGAGGTAGACTGGAATTGCATTTAAAGCATAGGAAAGGAGGCAGAACGTCCACAATGATGCACTTGGCCAAAAAGGGCGTATGCGTTTTTTCCTGAATATATTCAGGAAAAAACGCATACGCCCTTTTTGGCCAACCAAGCAAGCTTGCCAAGGAAATCTGCACTACAATGAAGTCTCACTTCCCCCCGGTCAAAAGGGCCATCTGAAAAAAGTGTAAAATCCAGAAAGGCAGGACAGGCCATGGAGAACTGGGAGCCTTGTTATGCTGATGGGCGGGATGTCAATTGCCAACAGCCACTCGGGAGAAGTGTATGGTGTTTCCTGAAACATCTAAAAAACAAAGCAACAGAGCCTAGGGCACTTCCACTTATGGTCCTATAGCTTAGGGAAATTAAAATCAAAAAGACACAGCCACCCCAAAGGTTGGGACGGCTCTGTTTACAAGAACCTGGTTTACGGTACAAGTTCAATATCGCAGAAAGTGAAAAATGGATAAAGAAGTTGTGGTACTTACGTACAATGCAGTATCACTCAGCAATGAAATCTATGTCATCAGGCCCGTAGCAGCATAATGAGTGGATTCAGGTATGATGATTCAAACTGAAATAAGTCACACAGAAAAAGAAACATCATAAGATATCACTAATACACTGAATGTAAACTTGGCTACACAGGAACTGAATTACAAAACAGAACAGGGTCTCAAATTTAGAAAACCAACTTATGCTTGCTTAAGGGGAAAGGTGAGTTGGGGTGCTGCATAAAACCAGAGATTGAAATGAGCACAGATAAAGTTCCTTAAGCCAAATATGGAATAGACAAGAGCTACTCCTTGCTCAACGAAATGGATTCAACACCCCATATTAAACACCTAAGAATATACCTGACTAGGAAGTATCTTAAAACCTATGGATTGCTATGTCTCCGAAAGAGAATCAAGCGTGTGTGCAGGGGCATAAACGCAGCAGTGATAGGATTGGAGAGGTTCGGTGAGCAAGTGAAGACCCTTTGAAGTCATATTGCATGGTACCCATTCCACGGGTCTCAACTCTCCAGGTTTAAGGTATTCTTCCTTCAGCTAAAACATGCATGTGGAACCCAGAGTATGATCAACCGTGTGATCGGGAGACGTGTTCCAATATGTCTCAGTTTTCGTCCCCTGGTACTCGGGTGCAACATTCCAGACGCTTTACTAACACTCTCCCGACTTGGAGAGTCAGTGCCTTTAACCTCCTGTTTGGCCCAGTTTGCAATTTCTGCGGAAGATGAACAGGAATAGGGAGAACCAATGACAGACTAGATGGAGGTGTCTGGATGGGCAAATTTAACTCTCATTTCGCACCAGGAAGAGGAATTAACCAAAGGCTCAGCGTGCCGTGCCGGAACCAGATTAGGGCCTGAAGCTATCCTGCGGTGTTGCGGCCAGCTCACGAGAAAGCGAGTTGAAGAAAGGAGCTCAGGGGCACTGTAATTCACAAACCTGCAGAGTTATAAATGACAGCTATCGTCCAAAAATATACTGAAGTAAGGCTGCCAAGAGGACTTGAAAGCGGGGCAGAATTGCAGGAAACCGATTTCAGGAGGTAGACTGGAATTGCATTTAAAGCATAGGAAAAGAGGCAGAACGTCCACAATGATGCACTTGGCCAAAAAGGGCGTATGCGTTTTTTCCTGAATATATTCAGGAAAAAACGCATACGCCCTTTTTGGCCAACCAAGCAAGCTTGCAAAGGAAATCTGCACTACAGTGAAGTCTCACTTCCCCCCGATCAAAGGGCCATCTGAAAAAAGTGTAAAATCCAGAAAGGCAGAACAGGCCATGAGGAACTGGGAGCCTTGTTATGCTGATGGGCGGGATGTCAATTGCCAACAGCCACTCGGGAGAAGTGTATGGTGTTTCCTGAAACATCTAAAAAACAAAGCAACAGAGCCTAGGGCACTTCCACTTATGGTCCTATAGCTTAGGGAAATTAAAATCAAAAAGACACAGCCACCCCAAAAGTTGGGACGGCTCTGTTTACAAGAACCTGGTTTACGGTACAAGTTCAATATCGCAGAAAGTGAAAAATGGATAAAGAAGTTGTGGTACTTACGTACAATGCAGTATCACTCAGCAATGAAATCTATGTCATCAGGCCCGTAGCAGCATAATGAGTGGATTCAGGTATGATGATTCTAACTGAAATAAGTCACACAGAAAAAGAAACATCATAAGATATCACTAATACACGGAATGTAAACTTGGCTACACAGGAACTGAATTACAAAACAGAACGGGGTCAAAAATTTAGAAACCCAACTTATGCTTGCTTAAGGGGAAAGATGAGTTGGGGTGCTGCATAAAACCAGAGATTGAAATGAGCACAGATAAAGTTCCTTAAGCCAAATATGGAATAGACAAGAGCTACTCCTTGCTCAACGAAATGGACTCAACACCCCAAATTAAATGCCTAAGAGTGTACCTGACTAGGAAGTATCTTAAAACCTATGGATTGCTATGTCTCCGAAAGAGAATCAAGCGTGTGTACAGGGGCATAAACGCAGCAGTGATAGGATTGGAGAAGTTCGGTGAGCAAATGAAGACCCTTTGAAGTCATATTGCATGGTACCCATTCCACGGGTCTCAACTCTCCAGGTTTAAGGTATTCTTCCTTCAGCTAAAACATGCATGTGGAACCCAGAGTATGATCAACCGTGTGATCGGGAGACGTGTTCCAATATGTCTCAGTTTTCGTCCCCTGGTACTCGGGTGCAACAGTCTAGACGATTTACTAACACTCTCCCGACTTGGAGAGTCAGTGCCTTTAACCTCCTGTTTGGCCCAGTTGGCAATTTCTGCGGAAGATGAACAGGAATAGGGAGAAGCAATGACAGACTAGATGGAGGTGTCTGGATGGGCAAATTTAACTCTCATTTCGCACCAGGAAGAGGAATTAACCAAAGGCTCAGCGTGCCGTGCCGGAACCAGATTAGGGCCTGAAGCAATCCTGCGGTGTTGCGGCCAGCTCACGAGAAAGCGAGTTGAAGAAAGGAGCTCAGGGACACTGTAATTCACAAACCTGCAGAGTTATAAATGACAGCTATCGTCCAAAAATATACTGAAGTAAGGCTGCCAAGAGGACTTGAAAGCGGGGCAGAATTGCAGGAGACCGATTTCAGGAGGTAGACTGGAATTGCATTTAAAGCATAGGAAAAGAGGCAGAACGTCCACAATGATGCACTTGGCCAAAAAGGGCGTATGCGTTTTTTCCTGAATATATTCAGGAAAAAACGCATACGCCCTTTTTGGCCAACCAAGCAAGCTTGCAAAGGAAATCTGCACTACAGTGAAGTCTCACTTCCCCCCGGTCAAAAGGGCCATCTGAAAAAAGTGTAAAATCCAGAAAGGCAGAACAGGCCATGGAGAACTGGGAGCCTTGTTATGCTGATGGGCGGGATGTCAATTGCCAACAGCCACTCGGGAGAAGTGTATGGTGTTTCCTGAAACATCTAAAAAACAAAGCAACAGAGCCTAGGGCACTTCCACTTATGGTCCTATAGCTTAGGGAAATTAAAATCAAAAAGACACAGCCACCCCAAAGGTTGGGACGGCTCTGTTTACAAGAACCTGGTTTACGGTACAAGTTCAATATCGCAGAAAGTGAAAAATGGATAAAGAAGTTGTGGTACTTACGTACAATGCAGTATCACTCAGCAATGAAATCTATGTCATCAGGCCCGTAGCAGCATAATGAGTGGATTCAGGTATGATGATTCTAACTGAAATAAGTCACACAGAAAAAGAAACATCATAAGATATCACTAATACACGGAATGTAAACTTGGCTACACAGGAACTGAATTACAAAACAGAACAGGGTCTCAAATTTAGAAACCCAACTTATGCTTGCTTAAGGGGAAAGGTGAGTTGGGGTGCTGCATAAAACCAGAGATTGAAATGAGCACAGATAAAGTTCCTTAAGCCAAATATGGAATAGACAAGAGCTACTCCTTGCTCAACGAAATGGACTCAACACCCCATATAAAATGCCTAAGAATGAACCTGACTAGGAAGTATCTTAAATCCTATGGATTGCTATGTTCCCGAAAGAGAAGCAAGCGTGTGTACAGGGGCATAAACGCAGCAGTGATAGGATTGGAGAAGTTCGGTGAGCAAATGAAGACCCTTTGAAGTCATATTGCATGGTACCCATTCCACGGGTCTCAACTCTCCAGGTTTAAGGTATTCTTCCTTCAGCTAAAACATGCATGTGGAACCCAGAGTATGATCAACCGTGTGATCGGGAGACGTGTTCCAATATGTCTCAGTTTTCTTCCCCTGGTACTCGGGTGCAACATTCCAGACGCTTTACTAACACTCTCCCGACTTGGAGAGTCAGTGCCTTTAACCTCCTGTTTGGCCCAGTTTGCAATTTCTGCGGAAGATGAACAGGAATAGGGAGAACCAATGACAGACTAGCTGGAGGTGTCTGGACGGGCAAATTTAACTCTCATTTCCCACCAGGAAGAGGAATTAACCAAAGGCTCAGCGTGCCGTGCCGGAACCTGATTAGGGCCTGAAGCCATCCTGCGGTGTTGCGGCCAGCTCACGAGAAAGCAAGTTGAAGAAAGGAGCTCAGGGGCACTGTAATTCACAAACCTGCAGAGTTATAAATGACAGCTATCGTCGAAAAATATACTGAAGGAAGGCTGCCAAGAGGACTTGAAAGCGGGGCAGAATTGCAGGAAACCGATTTCAGGAGGTAGACTGGAACTGCATTTAAAGCACAGGAAAAGAGGCAGAACGTCCACAATGATGCACTTGGCCAAAAAGGGCATATGCGTTTTTTCCTGACTATATTCAGGAAAAAACGCATACGCCCCTTTTGGCCAACCAAGCAAGCTTGCAAAGGAAATCTGCACTACAATGAAGTCTCACTTCCCCCCGGTCAAAAGGGCCATCTGAAAAAAGTGTAAAATCCAGAAAGGCAGGACAGGCCATGGAGAACTGGGAGCCTTGTTATGCTGATGGGCGGGATGTAAATTGCCAACAGCCACTCGGGAGAAGTGTATGGTGTTTCCTGAAACATCTAAAAAACAAAGCAACAGAGCCTAGGGCACTTCCACTTATGGTCCTATAGCTTAGGGAAATTAAAATCAAAAAGACACAGCCACCCCAAAGGTTGGGACGGCTCTGTTTACAAGAACCTGGTTTACGGTACAAGTTCAATATCGCAGAAAGTGAAAAATGGATAAAGAAGTTGTGGTACTTACGTACAATGCAGTATCACTCAGCAATGAAATCTATGTCATCAGGCCCGTAGCAGCATAATGAGTGGATTCAGGTATGATGATTCTAACTGAAATAAGTCACACAGAAAAAGAAACATCATAAGATATCACTAATACACGGAATGTAAACTTGGCTACACAGGAACTGAATTACAAAACAGAACAGGGTCTCAAATTTAGAAACCCAACTTATGCTTGCTTAAGGGGAAAGGTGAGTTGGGGTGCTGCATAAAACCAGAGATTGAAATGAGCACAGATAAAGTTCCTTAAGCCAAATATGGAATAGACAAGAGCTACTCCTTGCTCAACGAAATGGACTCAACACCCCATATAAAATGCCTAAGAATGAACCTGACTAGGAAGTATCTTAAATCCTATGGATTGCTATGTTCCCGAAAGAGAAGCAAGCGTGTGTACAGGGGCATAAACGCAGCAGTGATAGGATTGGAGAAGTTCGGTGAGCAAATGAAGACCCTTTGAAGTCATATTGCATGGTACCCATTCCACGGGTCTCAACTCTCCAGGTTTAAGGTATTCTTCCTTCAGCTAAAACATGCATGTGGAACCCAGAGTATGATCAACCGTGTGATCGGGAGACGTGTTCCAATATGTCTCAGTTTTCTTCCCCTGGTACTCGGGTGCAACATTCCAGACGCTTTACTAACACTCTCCCGACTTGGAGAGTCAGTGCCTTTAACCTCCTGTTTGGCCCAGTTTGCAATTTCTGCGGAAGATGAACAGGAATAGGGAGAACCAATGACAGACTAGCTGGAGGTGTCTGGACGGGCAAATTTAACTCTCATTTCCCACCAGGAAGAGGAATTAACCAAAGGCTCAGCGTGCCGTGCCGGAACCTGATTAGGGCCTGAAGCCATCCTGCGGTGTTGCGGCCAGCTCACGAGAAAGCAAGTTGAAGAAAGGAGCTCAGGGGCACTGTAATTCACAAACCTGCAGAGTTATAAATGACAGCTATCGTCGAAAAATATACTGAAGGAAGGCTGCCAGGAGGACTTGAAAGCGGGGCAGAATTGCAGGAAACCGATTTCAGGAGGTAGACTGGAACTGCATTTAAAGCACAGGAAAAGAGGCAGAACGTCCACAATGATGCACTTGGCCAAAAAGGGCATATGCGTTTTTTCCTGACTATATTCAGGAAAAAACGCATACGCCCCTTTTGGCCAACCAAGCAAGCTTGCAAAGGAAATCTGCACTACAATGAAGTCTCACTTCCCCCCGGTCAAAAGGGCCATCTGAAAAAAGTGTAAAATCCAGAAAGGCAGGACAGGCCATGGAGAACTGGGAGCCTTGTTATGCTGATGGGCGGGATGTAAATTGCCAACAGCCACTCGGGAGAAGTGTATGGTGTTTCCTGAAACATCTAAAAAACAAAGCAACAGAGCCTAGGGCACTTCCACTTATGGTCCTATAGCTTAGGGAAATTAAAATCAAAAAGACACAGCCACCCCAAAGGTTGGGACGGCTCTGTTTACAAGAACCTGGTTTACGGTACAAGTTCAATATCGCAGAAAGTGAAAAATGGATAAAGAAGTTGTGGTACTTACGTACAATGCAGTATCACTCAGCAATGAAATCTATGTCATCAGGCCCGTAGCAGCATAATGAGTGGATTGAGGCACGATGATTCTAACTGAAATAAGTCACACAGAAAAAGAAACATCATAAGGTGTCACTAATACACGGAATGTGAACTTGGCTACACAGGAACTGAATTACAAAACAGAACAGGGTCTCAAGTTTAGAAAACTAACTTATGCTTGCTTAAGGGGGAAGGTGAGTTGGGGTGCTGCATTAAACCAGAGATTGAAATTAGCACAGATACCGTTCCATAAGCCAAATATGGAATAGACAAGACCTACCCCTTGCTCAACGAAATGGATTCAACAATGAGGTATCACCTCACACCTGGTAGAATAGGCATCATAGAAAATCTACAAGCAAAAAATGCTGGAAAGGGTGTGGAGAAAAGGAACCCTCTTCCACTATTGTTGGGAATATAAATTGATACAGTCACTATGGAGAACAATATGGAATTTCTTAAGAAACTAACAATAGAATTACCATATGATACAGCAATCCCAGTACTGGACATATACCCAGACAAAACCATAAATCAAAAAGAGACATTCACCGCAATGTTCATTGCATCACTATTTACAATATCGAGGTAATGGAAGCAACCTAAATGCCCACAGACAGACGAATGCATAAAGCCGTGGTACATATATAAAATGGAATATTACTAAGCCATGAAAAGGAATGAAATTGGGTCATTTGTAGAGACGTCGATGCATCTAGAGACTGTCATACAGAGTGAAGTAAGTCAGAAAGAGAAAAACAAATCTTGTATATTCATGCATATATGTGGAACCTAGAAAACCTGTACAGATTAACCATTTTGCAAGGCATAAATAGAGCAACAGATGTAGACAACAAACGTATGGACAACAAGGGGGGAAAGCTGTTGGGGGGGTGGTGGGAGGAGTTGAGAGACTGGGATTGGCATGTATACATTTATATGTATAAAATAGATAACCAATAAGAACCTGCTGTATAAAAATATAAAATAAAATTCAAAATTAAAAAGAAATAAAATTTAAACAATAGAAAAAACAATTATTCCCTTCACATACATGTATTTATATGAATAAATTATTTCCATGCTTATATCTGTAAATACAAAAAAGAGGAATAAAATCTACCTTGAACCCAAAACGAAAAAGAGAAAAAAAACACAGAACCCACCAGTTCCACAGAGGAAAACCGTATCAGGGCACTTGCTCCAGTTGTAAACAATTCTGAAGTTGGTCAGTGGTGGGGAATCGTCTCCCATTCAGCCAGCAGCCCCCACGCAACAAGCGTCCTCATTGCAAAGCTGGGGCACCGTGCCGAGGCATCTGTGAGTAAACGTGAGCTGAGCCCCAGGCCAGTTGCTGCTGAACTATTCCCACCCATCCCAGCTAAAACACCTGAATATAGACAAGGACTTGAAAGCCTAGAGGGAGGGCCATAGAGCCACACGAGTGACAGCATGCCGGCCGACTTGGTGCCTGCAGGCCAGCCAGGATGGTCCTGGCCCTGGGTGCTCTTCTGGAAGATTTCCATTTCCCTGCCTGAGATACCCGTCCTGTCCCTGCCCCCACTGCTTTTTTCCTTCCTCACCTCTGCCCAGGGAGAAATTCCAGCAGCAGGTATGGGTGACACATCTTCTTCTTTAGCAGGTGGCAGCCTGGCAACTGCTGCAGAAAGTCCAGCAGAGCCCCACTCACACTGGGCCACCCACAAAGCCGTGGCCTCTCACTCCCTCCCACCAGCCCAGCCCCGAGACTGCTGACAGGGCAGAGAAAATGGCGTCAGGCACGGCTGCAGGGGCTCTTGCTGCCTGGAGTGGTATTTATAGTGATCTCAACCCAGGCACACCTGGGGAGGGCTGGCCGGCACGGTAAGGCTGCCCAGGTCAGCCAATCATCACCCCTCAGGGGCTCACAGTTGCAGAAAATGGAACTTGCTGAACCGGCCAGGTCCAAGGAACAGGTGTGGGCTCCTGAGAGTCAGGATAGACAAGGGGCTGCAGCTTTGGCTTGTTTTCTAATCATTTTATCTGGCCCATGAGTGGGAGACAACTTCAAGAAAACCCTCTCCTAATGAGAGGAACCCAGGAGTCAGGGAGAGGAGGGGTGGGTGGTGGTTGGAGACAGAGGCCTGGTGCCCCGGGTGCAGTGGAAGTCTCTGGAAGACCAGGTGGAGGGAGGCCTCACGGAGTGATGCCCAGGGTCACAGACCTGTCGCAGCTGCTGTTTGTTAGTTCAAGTCCTGCTCTGAGGTGCTCTGTGTCAGCTCTGAGCGACAGGTGAGCTGGGGGTGCTCTGCAATGAGGGCTATGTGCACGGTTCCTGTGTGCCCAGCCCTGCCACGGTACCTGCAAGGGTAGCTCTGTATCCTGGGAGGGGCCTGACCACGAGAGCCCTGTGGGCTGGGGTGGGGGTGGGGTAACTGCCCAGGTGAGCTCCATATTCTGGGATTGGTCTGACCACGAGAGCCCCATGGGCTGCTGGGGACCTGGTAAAGGATGTCAGGACAGTCAGTGAAGCCACCGAGGATATACCTCCAGTTGCTCCTAATTCCTACACCCTGCTGGTCATTCTACCAACCACCAGGACATGGTATTCTGTATTAGTCTTCAATGATGCCTTCTTTTGTATTCCATTAGTCCCAGAGTCACAAGAAATTTTGGCTTGTGAGTGGCAGGACTCAACATACAACGAAAACAATACTTCCGGGCCGTCTGGCCCCAAGGGTGCAAAAATTCCCACACCATCTTTGGGGAAAGCTTAGCTAAAGACCTAAAAGTTCTACCTCTGGAAAAGGAAACCCTCCTTCAATATGCAGACGACATTCTGATCGCCAGCCCTACTAAGGAGGCCTCTGAACTACCAAGCCAATAAAGGATAGAAGTTGTCCAAGAAAAAGCTCAAATATCACAGACTGCCGTGACCTGCCTGGGCTTCATTCTCACAGAAGGTTGGAGAAGTCCATCCCAGGAAAGGGAAGAAACCATTTTCAGCCTTACCCCTTTCTAAAACTAGAAGACAGCTTAGGGGTTCCTGGGGAGGCCAGGGTTTGCTGCTTCTGGATCCCTAACTACAGTCTACTAGCTGGGCCTCTATATGAAACACTGAAAGGAAAAGATGATGATCCTTTTGAATAGAATCCAGAAGTGGCCTTTCAAGAATGGAAAGAGCAGTCAATTCAGACCCTTGCCCTGGAACTCCCTAATTTAGCTAAACCCTTTGACCTTTACATTCCCGGTGAAAGGTGAATCGCCATTGGAGAATTAGTGCAAAACCTGGGACCACTTGAAATGGAACAATGCAAGAATGCCATCCAGGTAGGATAAACTATGGTCACCAAGGGGCTTGGCCCACTGCCACATCTGGCCAAGATACTGGCGGTATCTAAAAACCTGGAAATCAGCAGCCCAAAAGGCCACCTCCCTCCTAAGGGAAAAGGACCCCACGTGGTGATCCTAACCACCAACCATGCCCTGAAGTTGCAGGGTTCGCTCCGTGGGCACACCGACCTCGAGTGAGGAGGCCCTCCAACTCCAACATCCAGAGAGATAACCGGGGGCAACAGGGCACCATGACGACTCGTGTGAACATCACTTGACCTGGACTTTCTCTCATAAAACAACAAGAGTGTGTCCCAAAAGAGTAGACTACTGCTTGCCGGACTTACTGCACCCAGAGGGGAGCTAATAATCTTGGCGGGGGAACCGTATATCACACTGTCACCATAGAAAAGCCTACAGACACCGTGATGATGGTGGCCAGTAAGACCGGCTGGACTCTTGTTTACTTCAAAAGGCTGTTGACTCAGTGGCCATCATGGTCCTTGATCACCACTGACCCTGGACTGTCTGGGAGTTGAGCGGGCAGGGCTCTGACACCTGGTGCTGTTTGTACGTTAATTCAGGGGCCTAATTGAAGAAAGCGCAGACTACTGGTCAGAGCATCTAGGCTGGCAGAAACGGTCGGCCTAAGGTGGCCGAACAAATGTGGGGCGGGGTGAAACCGGCCCCCACAGCGTCTCTGCACATCTCTTTCCTGGACCCTTAAAGGTCATTAGAATCTATAACACTTCCAATGCTGCTGCTCAGGTGGACGAGCAGGGAGGCAGGGGGCCTGGGGACAATCAACGTCACCTGGAGGCTGCTGGGGAGAAGCTCTGACCCTCGCCCCAGGGTATGAGGGCTCCCAACTCAGCACTCAGCAGTTACAGAAGAAGGGTCTGCACCCTCAGCACTCCAAGAATGAGGAACGGGACAAAAGGCAGAGGGGGGGTTTGTCCCCAGCAAAGCCCATTAAAAATCCCTGGGAGATAAAAATAGAATCTGGGCAATAAAGTCAAGTCTAACCTTTTTTATCCTTTGTGCTTTGTCTAATTTCACGTGCTCCTAGGGTCCCGCATGCAGAGGTTCCACACCCGGCACTTCAGACCAGATTTCCTAGTGCAGAATGGCTGGGTCGACACCTCAGCTCCTGGGGCCCAGTGCAGACTCCGCGATATAGAGCCTGAGCTACAGCCAACCCGGCCCTCGAGAGCTCCGCCCCCTCCCTCCCACTGACTCTGACAGGATCTCTACACAGCAGCCCAGCCCACAGCCCACGGGGTAGTACATGCTCTCACCTCTCCATTCTCTGATCAAAATATAAAGTTTCCTTTGCTTGTGAACCAAACTCAGTCTCGATCTGTTGGCCCCAATGACACTGGGCAGGGGGACACTTGTTGGGGTCCACTCTGGAGGATCAGTAACAGAAATTGAGACTATTGTAACCTCAATGAACAGATGTGTGAGCCAAAGTGTAATTAACATAGAACAGTGTATAAGGCTCGGGTAAAATAAGATGTTTCTAACACTTCCATTGGATATTTCCATCACTTTATTATAAGCAAGTTCAGTGAAAAGGTTTGTCTTATTTGTCAGCTCAATATTAGAGAAATGAAGTGATTTCTTTCCAAGGATGTACATCTAATAATCTTGGTTAAACCTTCAATCTTGTTTTAAATGCTTTTCCATTGAAAATGATACCTCTCTTTCAGCTCCCCCATTTCTGAGAAGTATAAAATCTTATAATTTCTTATTACCAAAGGGGAAAGGTGGGAGGAGGGATAAATTAACAGTTTGGGATGAACACATACACACTGCTATGTATAAAATAGATCATCAACAAGGAACTACTGTATAGCACAGGGAACTACACTCAACATTTTGCAATAACCTATAAGGGGAAATAATCTGAAAAAGAATAGATATTTTTATTGACATCATCTATCAATGACAGTTAAAGTGTAACCTAAGGGAAGCTGGTGGTGAGTGCTTCTGACCCTGAAGACTTCAATCATCTAAAGTTTGGACTCTGCCTACTTCCCAAGGCCCTTAATGAACATATGTGTAGCCGTAGCTTAAAAAATTCCCCAGTTTGGGTTTCGGGGAGACACTGATTTTGAAAAAGCCCTGGTGTTCTCCTTACATGAATGGGACTCTTCCTACTGCTAAAACATGTCTGTCACACCCAGAGGATGGTATACCGTCTGATCGGGAAGAGTTTGGAAAAGGCATCTCATCTCCTCATCTCCTGGTGCTCGGGTTCACCCCTCCAGCGTCTTTACTAACAGTCTCCCCACTTGGAGATGTCAGCACTGTCAACATCCTGTTGCGTACAGTTTGGAATTTGTCCAGAGGATGAAGCGGAAGGATGAGGAACAATGAGAGACAAGTCCTACGTGTTCAGACAGGCACATGTCACTCTAATTTCCAATCAGGAAGACGAATTGACCAAAGGCTAGGGTTGCCCATGGAAACAGTATAGGGCTTGAGGAAATCCCGCTGCTTTGTGGCCAGTTCCCATAAACACAAGTTGAACAATAGAACTCAGGGGCAGTAAAATTCACAAAACTGCAGAGTTGAAAATATCCATCACTGAAAAATGTCTTGAGGAAAGTCAGAGAAAAGGACTTGTAAGCAAGGGAGAATGGCAGGAAAGGGATTTGAGGAGGTAGAAAGGACTCGCCGTTAAGCACAAGAAAAGGAGCTGAACATTGCCAACATTGCAGTTGGCCAAAAAGGGTGTATGCGTTTTTTTGTGTATATATTCAAGAAAAGAGCGTACACCTTTTTAGCCAACCAAACAGGTGGGCACTGGAAGTCAATACTACAAAAGACATCACTTCGCATCAGTCAGAAGAGCCATCCTCATAAAGCATAAACAACAGAAATGCAGGACAGGGCAAGGAGAAGAGGGAGCCCTGTGAGACTTATAGTGGAAATGTATATTGCCAACGGCCATTCTGGAGAAGTGTATTGTGTTTACTAAAGCATCTAAACAATGAGCTACAGAGCATAGGGCACTTGCACTCATGGGCGTATATCTTGGGAAAAACAAAAATCGAGAGGACACAGGCACCCCAATGTTTACCCCCTCTCTGTTTAAAAGATCCTCGACTAGGATATAACTTAAATGTCTCTGGAGGGAAAAAATGGATAGAGATGTGGTACTTAGGTAGAGTGGAATATTATTCAGCCTGGAAATCAATGAAATATGGCCAGCTGTAACAACTCCGGAGGAGTTACGTATGATCATTCTAAGTGACAGAATTCAAAAAGAAGAAGACACATATCATAAGATATCACTTAAAGGTGGAATCCAAAATGGCTACACATGAAATAAATTACAAAACAAAAACATAGTCAAATATGTAGAAAACACGCATAAGGCTGCTAAACGGGAAAGGTGGGGAGGGGTGAGGCATCATCCAGGAGGTTGAAATTAGCAAAGATACCATTCCAAATACCAAACTGATAATCAACAAGGCCTACACGGTAGCTAAAAGAACTGCACTCAGCACACTCAAGTCACCGGAAAAGAATATATACGACTGGTAAGAATCTGAAAAAGAATTTATTGATGTCTCTCTGTACGTGAATCAAGTGGATGTACAGCAGCAAGAAACAGAGCTTTGAAAATCAGCTGTAACCAATATAGTAATAAATTGAAAAAAATAAACGACAGAGAGACAGAGAAAACCTCTTACAACTTTTCCTCAGGGACGGTGATGCAACATGGATTGAACACATCTAGACCCACAGCAGGATGAGACATAAGGCTGGAAACTGTTTGCGCTAAGAGAAATGTGAGGTTGGGTGAGGAAATGCACACCCTTTAAAGTAATACTACCTGGTACCCATTCAATGGGTCCCAAATCTGCAGGTTCAAGGGATCTTCCTACAGCTAAAACATGCATGGAAAACCCAGAGGACTGTACACCATGTGATCGGGAGATGTGTCTAAAATGCACCTCATTTATCCTCTCCTGGTGCTCCTGTTCACCATTCCAGCCACGTTACTTAGAAGCTCCCCACTTGGAGAATCAGCACATTTAAACTTCTGTTTCACACATTTTGCAAATTGTGAGGAGGATGAACGGGAAGAGGGGGAACCAATGAGAGAAGAGTTGTAGGGGTTTGGACGGGCACATATCACTCTAATTTCCCATTAAGAATAAGAATTAAAAAAAGGCTCAGCCTGCCTCGCCGGAGCCAAAATAGGGCCTGAAGCAATCCTGCGGGTTTGAGGCCAGCTCACAAAAGAGCAACTTAAAACATGGAGCTCAGGGTCACTGCAATTCACAAACCTGCAGAGTTATAAATGAAAACTAACGTCCAAAAATATGTTGAGGTAAGGCAAAGAAGAGGATCTGAATGCAAGACAGAATTGCAAGAAACAGATTTCAAGAGATAGATTGGACTCGTCTTTAACGCACATGAAAAGCGGCAGAATTTCGACAATGATGCAGTTGGCCCAAAAGGGCGTATGCGATTTTTCCTGATTATATCCAGGAAAAAACGCATACGCACTTTATGGGCAACGAAGCAAGCAAGCAATGCAAATGTGCACAACAAAGAAGTCTCATTTCCCACCGGTCAAAAGGGCCATCCTAAAAAATTGTAAAAACCAGAAATGCAGGACAGGCCATGGAGAACAGGGAGCCTTTATACGCTGATGGGCAGTGTGTGAACTGCCGAGAGCCACTCTGGAGAAGTGTATGGTGGTTCCTAAATCATCTAAAAACAGAGCTACAGAGCATAGGACACTTCCAATCATGGGAGTATATCTAGGGAAGTCTAAAAATCAACAAGACACAAGCACACCACAGTTTAGGGCTACTCTGTTTACAAGAACCTCAACTTCAGTACACCTTAAATATCCCAGGAAAGAGAACAATGGATAAAGAAGATGTGGTACTTATGTACAATGGAATATCTCTTCACCATGAAATCAATGTAATAAGGCTAGTAGAAGGATAAAGAGTGGATTTAGGTCCGATAATACTACTTGAAATAAGTCAAACAGAAAAAGAAACATATCATAAGATATCACTTATAGAGGGAGGGTAAATATGGCTGCACAAGAAATGAATTACAGAACAGAACAGTGTCTCACATTTAGAAAACACACTTATGTCAGCTTAAGGGGAAAGGAGAGGTGGGGTGATGCATAAAACCAGAGTTTGAAATTAGCACAGATACCGTTCAAGAAACCAAATAGGTATTAGACAAGATCTACACCTTGCTCAATGAACTGGCCTCAACACACCCTATACACCGCAGAGAAATATATCTGAGTAATAAGAATCTTAAAACCCATGTATTGATATATCTCCATAAGGGAATCAAGTGTGTGCAGAGCGGCACAAACACAGCAGTGAAAATGAGCTAAACCCCATTATAGAAATAAATTTTAAAAACAAAACGCAGAAACAATGAAAGAGAGAAAAATTCTTACAAAATTCGCTCAGGGGCTGTGATGCAACCTGGATTGACCACATATAAACCCACAGCTGGATAAGACATAAGGCTGGACACTTGGGGCTGAGAGGATTGGTGAGCTTCGGTGAGCAACTGCCGAAAGTTTAATGCAATACTTCGTGCTACTCATTCCAAGGGTCCCAACACTCCAGGTTGAAGGGAATCTTCCTACAGCTAAACCATGCTTGGGAAACCCAGCGACTGATCGGGAAAAGTTTCTAAAACGCACCACATTTTTCCTCTCCTAGGGCTCCGGATCGACATTCCAGCCGCTTTACTAACAACATCCCCACATGGAGAGTCAATGCCTTTAAGTTCTGGTATCGCACAGTCTTCAGTTAGTGCGGAGGATGAATGGGAATAGGGGGAACCAGTGAGAAACTAGCTGTAGCGGTTTCAATGGGCACATGTCACTCTAATTTCACATCAGTAAGAAGAATGAACCAAAGGCACAGCAAGGTGCCCCAGAAGAAGAATAGGGCTTCAAGGAATCCTGTGGTTATGGGGCAAGATCACAAAACTAAGAGCTGAAAAATGGAGCTAAGGGCCACGCAATTCAAAAACCTGACTTGCCCAAAAAGGGTGTATGTGTTTTTTCCTGAATATATTCAGGAAAAAACGCATACGCCCTTTTTGGCCAACCAAGCAAGCTTGCAAAGGAAATCTGCACTACAATGAAGTCTCAATTCCCCCCGGTCAAAAGGGCCATCTGAAAAAAGTGTAAAATCCAGAAAGGCAGGACAGGCCATGGAGAACTGGGAGCCTTGTTATGCTGATGGGCGGGATGTCAATTGCCAACAGCCACTCGGGAGAAGTGTATGGTGTTTCCTGAAACATCTAAAAAACAAAGCAACAGAGCCTAGGGCACTTCCACTTATGGTCCTATAGCTTAGGGAAATTAAAATCAAAAAGACACAGCCACCCCAAAGGTTGGGACGGCTCTGTTTACAAGAACCTGGTTTACGGTACAAGTTCAATATCGCAGAAAGTGAAAAATGGATAAAGAAGTTGTGGTACTTACGTACAATGCAATATCACACAGCAATGAAATCTATGTCATCAGGCCCATAGCAGCATAATGAGTGGATTCAGGTATGATGATTCTAACTGAAATAAGTCACACAGAAAAAGAAACATCATAAGATATCACTAATACACGGAATGTAAACTTGGCTACACAGGAACTGAATTACAAAACAGAACAGGGTCTCAAATTTAGAAAACCAACTTATGCTTGCTTAAGGGGAAAGGTGAGTTGGGGTGCTGCATAAAACCAGAGATTGAAATGAGCACAGATAAAGTTCCTTAAGCCAAATATGGAATAGACAACAGCTACTCCTTGCTCAACGAAACGGACTCATCACCCCATATTAAACGCCTAAGAATGTACCTGACTAGGAAGTAGCTTAAAACCTAGGGAATGCTATGTCTCCGAAAGAGAATCAAGCGTGTGTACAGGGGCATAAACGCAGCAGTGATAGGACTGGAGAGGTTCGGTGAGCAAATGAAGACCCTTTGAAGTCATATTGCATGGTACCCATTCCACGGGTCTCAACTCTCCAGGTTTAAGGTATTCTTCCTTCAGCTAAAACATGCATGTGGAACCCAGAGTATGATCAACCGTGTGATCGGGAGACGTGTTCCAATATGTGTCAGTTTTCGTCCCCTGGTACTCGGGTGCAACATTCCAGACGCTTTACTAACACTCTCCCGACTTGGAGAGTCAGTGCCTTTAACCTCCTGTTTGGCCCAGTTTGCAATTTCTGCGGAAGATGAACAGGAATAGGGAGAACCAATGACAGACTAGCTGGAGGTGTCTGGACGGGCAAATTTAACTCTCATTTCCCACCAGGAAGAGGAATTAACCAAAGGCTCAGCGTGCCGTGCCGGAACAAGATTAGGGCCTGAAGCCATCCTGCGGTGTTGCGGCCAGCTCACGAGAAAGCGAGTTGAAGAAAGGAGCTCAGGGGCACTGTAATTCACAAACCTGCAGAGTTATAAATGACAGCTATCGTCCAAAAATATACTGAAGTAAGGCTGCCAAGAGGACTTGAAAGCGGGGCATAATTGCAGGAAACCGATTTCAGGAGGTAGACTGGAACTGCATTTAAAGCATAGGAAAAGAGGCAGAACGTCCACAATGATGCACTTGGCCAAAAAGGGCGTATGCGTTTTTTCCTGACTATATTCAGGAAAAAACGCATACGCCCTTTTTGGCCAACCAAGCAAGCTTGCAAAGGAAATCTGCACTACAATGAAGTCTCACTTCCCCCCGGTCAAAAGGGCCATCTGAAAAAAGTGTAAAATCCAGAAAGGCAGGACAGGCCATGGAGAACTGGGAGCCTTGTTATGCTGATGGGCGGGATGTAAATTGCCAACAGCCACTCGGGAGAAGTGTATGGTGTTTCCTGAAACATCTAAAAAACAAAGCAACAGAGCCTAGGGCACTTCCACTTATGGTCCTATAGCTTAGGGAAATTAAAATCAAAAAGACACAGCCACCCCAAAGTTGGGACGGCTGTTTACAAGAGCCTGGTTTACGGTACAAGTTCAATATCGCAGAAAGTGAAAAATGGATAAAGAAGTTGTGGTACTTACGTACAATGCAGTATCACTCAGCAATGAAATCTATGTCATCAGGCCCATAGCAGCATAATGAGTGGATTGAGGCACGATGATTCTAACTGAAATAAGTCACACAGAAAAAGAAACATCATAAGGTATCACTAATACACGGAATGTGAACTTGGCTACACATGAACTGAATTACAAAACAGAACAGGGTCTCAAGTTTAGAAAACTAACTTATGCTTGCTTAAGGGGGAAGGTGAGTTGGGGTGCTGCATTAAACCAGAGTTTGAAATTAGCACAGATACCGTTCCATAAGCCAAATATGGAATAGACAAGACCTACCCCTTGCTCAACGAAATGGATTCAACAATGAGGTATCACCTCACACCTGGTAGAATAGGCATCATAGAAAATCTACAAGCAAAAAATGCTGGAAAGGGTGTGGAGAAAAGGAACCCTCTTCCACTATTGTTGGGAATATAAATTGATACAGTTACTATGGAGAACAATATGGAATTTCTTAAGAAACTAACAATAGAATTACCATATGATACAGCAATCCCAGTACTGGACATATACCCAGACAAAACCATAAATCAAAAAGAGACATTCACCGCAATGTTCATTGCATCACTATTTACAATATCGAGGTAATGGAAGCAACCTAAATGCCCACAGACAGACGAATGCATAAAGCCGTGGTACATATATAAAATGGAATATTACTAAGCCATGAAAAGGAATGAAATTGGGTCATTTGTAGAGACGTCGATGCATCTAGAGACTGTCATACAGAGTGAAGTAAGTCAGAAAGAGAAAAACAAATCTTGTATATTCATGCATATATGTGGAACCTAGAAAACCTGTACAGATTAACCATTTTGCAAGGCATAAATAGAGCAACAGATGTAGACAACAAACGTATGGACAACAAGGGGGGAAAGCTGTTGGGGGGGTGGTGGGAGGAGTTGAGAGACTGGGATTGGCATGTATACATTTATATGTATAAAATAGATAACCAATAAGAACCTGCTGTATAAAAATATAAAATAAAATTCAAAATTAAAAAGAAATAAAATTTAAACAATAGAAAAAACAATTATTCCCTTCACATACATGTATTTATATGAATAAATTATTTCCATGCTTATATCTGTAAATACAAAAAAGAGGAATAAAATCTACCTTGAACCCAAAACGAAAAAGAGAAAAAAAACACAGAACCCACCAGTTCCACAGAGGAAAACCGTATCAGGGCACTTGCTCCAGTTGTAAACAATTCTGAAGTTGGTCAGTGGTGGGGAATCGTCTCCCATTCAGCCAGCAGCCCCCACGCAACAAGCGTCCTCATTGCAAAGCTGGGGCACCGTGCCGAGGCATCTGTGAGTAAACGTGAGCTGAGCCCCAGGCCAGTTGCTGCTGAACTATTCCCACCCATCCCAGGTAAAACACCTGAATATAGACAAGGACTTGAAAGCCTAGAGGGAGGGCCATAGAGCCACACGAGTGACAGCATGCCGGCCGACTTGGTGCCTGCAGGCCAGCCAGGATGGTCCTGGCCCTGGGTGCTCTTCTGGAAGATTTCCATTTCCCTGCCTGAGATACCCGTCCTGTCCCTGCCCCCACTGCTTGTTTCCTTCCTCACCTCTGCCCAGGGAGAAATTCCAGCAGCAGGTATGGGTGACACATCTTCTTCTTTAGCAGGTGGCAGCCTGGCAACTGCTGCAGAAAGTCCAGCAGAGCCCCACTCACACTGGGCCACCCACAAAGCCGTGGCCTCTCACTCCCTCCCACCAGCCCAGCCCCGAGACTGCTGACAGGGCAGAGAAAATGGCGTCAGGCATGGCTGCAGGGGCTCTTGCTGCCTGGAGTGGTATTTATAGTGATCTCAACCCAGGCACACCTGGGGAGGGCTGGCCGGCACGGTAAGGCTGCCCAGGTCAGCCAATCATCACCCCTCAGGGGCTCACAGTTGCAGAAAATGGAACTTGCTGAACCGGCCAGGTCCAAGGAACAGGTGTGGGCTCCTGAGAGTCAGGATAGACAAGGGGCTGCAGCTTTGGCTTGTTTTCTAATCATTTTATCTGGCCCATGAGTGGGAGACAACTTCAAGAAAACCCTCTCCTAATGAGAGGAACCCAGGAGTCAGGGAGAGGAGGGGTGGGTGGTGGTTGGAGACAGAGGCCTGGTGCCCCGGGTGCAGTGGAAGTCTCTGGAAGACCAGGTGGAGGGAGGCCTCACGGAGTGATGCCCAGGGTCACAGACCTGTCGCAGCTGCTGTTTGTTAGTTCAAGTCCTGCTCTGAGGTGCTCTGTGTCAGCTCTGAGCGACAGGTGAGCTGGGGGTGCTCTGCAATGAGGGCTATGTGCACGGTTCCTGTGTGCCCAGCCCTGCCACGGTACCTGCAAGGGTAGCTCTGTATCCTGGGAGGGGCCTGACCACGAGAGCCCTGTGGGCTGGGGTGGGGGTGGGGTACCTGCCCAGGTGAGCTCCATATTCTGGGATTGGTCTGACCACGAGAGCCCCATGGGCTGCTGGGGACCTGGTAAAGGATGTCAGGACAGTCAGTGAAGCCACCGAGGATATACCTCCAGTTGCTCCTAATTCCTACACCCTGCTGGTCATTCTACCAACCACCAGGACATGGTATTCTGTATTAGTCTTCAATGATGCCTTCTTTTGTATTCCATTAGTCCCAGAGTCACAAGAAATTTTGGCTTGTGAGTGGCAGGACTCAACATACAACGAAAACAATACTTCCGGGCCGTCTGGCCCCAAGGGTGCAAAAATTCCCACACCATCTTTGGGGAAAGCTTAGCTAAAGACCTAAAAGTTCTACCTCTGGAAAAGGAAACCCTCCTTCAATATGCAGACGACATTCTGATCGCCAGCCCTACTAAGGAGGCCTCTGAACTACCAAGCCAATAAAGGATAGAAGTTGTCCAAGAAAAAGCTCAAATATCACAGACTGCCGTGACCTGCCTGGGCTTCATTCTCACAGAAGGTTGGAGAAGTCCATCCCAGGAAAGGGAAGAAACCATTTTCAGCCTTACCCCTTTCTAAAACTAGAAGACAGCTTAGGGGTTCCTGGGGAGGCCAGGGTTTGCTGCTTCTGGATCCCTAACTACAGTCTACTAGCTGGGCCTCTATATGAAACACTGAAAGGAAAAGATGATGATCCTTTTGAATAGAATCCAGAAGTGGCCTTTCAAGAATGGAAAGAGCAGTCAATTCAGACCCTTGCCCTGGAACTCCCTAATTTAGCTAAACCCTTTGACCTTTACATTCCCGGTGAAAGGTGAATCGCCATTGGAGAATTAGTGCAAAACCTGGGACCACTTGAAATGGAACAATGCAAGAATGCCATCCAGGTAGGATAAACTATGGTCACCAAGGGGCTTGGCCCACTGCCACATCTGGCCAAGATACTGGCGGTATCTAAAAACCTGGAAATCAGCAGCCCAAAAGGCCACCTCCCTCCTAAGGGAAAAGGACCCCACGTGGTGATCCTAACCACCAACCATGCCCTGAAGTTGCAGGGTTCGCTCCGTGGGCACACCGACCTCGAGTGAGGAGGCCCTCCAACTCCAACATCCAGAGAGATAACCGGGGGCAACAGGGCACCATGACGACTCGTGTGAACATCACTTGACCTGGAGTTTCTCTCATAAAACAACAAGAGTGTGTCCCAAAAGAGTAGACTACTGCTTGCCGGACTTACTGCACCCAGAGGGGAGCTAATAATCTTGGCGGGGGAACCGTATATCGCACTGTCACCATAGAAAAGCCTACAGACACCGTGATGATGGTGGCCAGTAAGACCGGCTGGACTCTTGTTTACTTCAAAAGGCTGTTGACTCAGTGGCCATCATGGTCCTTGATCACCACTGACCCTGGACTGTCTGGGAGTTGAGCGGGCAGGGCTCTGACACCTGGTGCTGTTTGTACGTTAATTCAGGGGCCTAATTGAAGAAAGCGCAGACTACTGGTCAGAGCATCTAGGCTGGCAGAAACGGTCGGCCTAAGGTGGCCGAACAAATGTGGGGCGGGGTGAAACCGGCCCCCACAGCGTCTCTGCACATCTCTTTCCTGGACCCTTAAAGGTCATTAGAATCTATAACACTTCCAATGCTGCTGCTCAGGTGGACGAGCAGGGAGGCAGGGGGCCTGGGGACAATCAACGTCACCTGGAGGCTGCTGGGGAGAAGCTCTGACCCTCGCCCCAGGGTATGAGGGCTCCCAACTCAGCACTCAGCAGTTACAGAAGAAGGGTCTGCACCCTCAGCACTCCAAGAATGAGGAACGGGACAAAAGGCAGAGGGGGGGTTTGTCCCCAGCAAAGCCCATTAAAAATCCCTGGGAGATAAAAATAGAATCTGGGCAATAAAGTCAAGTCTAACCTTTTTTATCCTTTGTGCTTTGTCTAATTTCACGTGCTCCTAGGGTCCCGCATGCAGAGGTTCCACACCCGGCACTTCAGACCAGATTTCCTAGTGCAGAATGGCTGGGTCGACACCTCAGCTCCTGGGGCCCAGTGCAGACTCCGCGATATAGAGCCTGAGCTACAGCCAACCCGGCCCTCGAGAGCTCCGCCCCCTCCCTCCCACTGACTCTGACAGGATCTCTACACAGCAGCCCAGCCCACAGCCCACGGGGTAGTACATGCTCTCACCTCTCCATTCTCTGATCAAAATATAAAGTTTCCTTTGCTTGTGAACCAAACTCAGTCTCGATCTGTTGGCCCCAATGACACTGGGCAGGGGGACACTTGTTGGGGTCCACTCTGGAGGATCAGTAACAGAAATTGAGACTATTGTAACCTCAATGAACAGATGTGTGAGCCAAAGTGTAGTTAACATAGAACAGTGTATAAGGCTCGGGTAAAATAAGATGTTTCTAACACTTCCATTGGATATTTCCATCACTTTATTATAAGCAAGTTCAGTGAAAAGGTTTGTCTTATTTGTCAGCTCAATATTAGAGAAATGAAGTGATTTCTTTCCAAGGATGTACATCTAATAATCTTGGTTAAACCTTCAATCTTGTTTTAAATGCTTTTCCATTGAAAATGATACCTCTCTTTCAGCTCCCCCATTTCTGAGAAGTATAAAATCTTATAATTTCTTATTACCAAAGGGGAAAGGTGGGAGGAGGGATAAATTAACAGTTTGGGATGAACACATACACACTGCTATGTATAAAATAGATCATCAACAAGGAACTAATGTATAGCACAGGGAACTACACTCAACATTTTGCAATAACCTATAAGGGGAAATAATCTGAAAAAGAATAGATATTTTTATTGACATCATCTATCAATGACAGTTAAAGTGTAACCTAAGGGAAGCTGGTGGTGAGTGCTTCTGACCCTGAAGACTTCAATCATCTAAAGTTTGGACTCTGCCTACTTCCCAAGGCCCTTAATGAACATATGTGTAGCCGTAGCTTAAAAAATTCCCCAGTTTGGGTTTCGGGGAGACACTGATTTTGAAAAAGCCCTGGTGTTCTCCTTACATGAATGGGACTCTTCCTACTGCTAAAACATGTCTGTCACACCCAGAGGATGGTATACCGTCTGATCGGGAAGAGTTTGGAAAAGGCATCTCATCTCCTCATCTCCTGGTGCTCGGGTTCACCCCTCCAGCGTCTTTACTAACAGTCTCCCCACTTGGAGATGTCAGCACTGTCAACATCCTGTTGTGTACAGTTTGGAATTTGTCCAGAGGATGAAGCGGAAGGATGAGGAACAATGAGAGACAAGTCCTACGTGTTCAGACAGGCACATGTCACTCTAATTTCCAATCAGGAAGACGAATTGACCAAAGGCTAGGGTTGCCCATGGAAACAGTATAGGGCTTGAGGAAATCCCGCTGCTTTGTGGCCAGTTCCCATAAACACAAGTTGAACAATAGAACTCAGGGGCAGTAAAATTCACAAAACTGCAGAGTTGAAAATATCCATCACTGAAAAATGTCTTGAGGAAAGTCAGAGAAAAGGACTTGTAAGCAAGGGAGAATGGCAGGAAAGGGATTTGAGGAGGTAGAAAGGACTCGCCGTTAAGTACAAGAAAAGGAGCTGAACATTGCCAACATTGCAGTTGGCCAAAAAGGGTGTATGCGTTTTTTTGTGTATATATTCAAGAAAAGAGCGTACACCTTTTTAGCCAACCAAACAGGTGGGCACTGGAAGTCAATACTACAAAAGACATCACTTCGCATCAGTCAGAAGAGCCATCCTCATAAAGCGTAAACAACAGAAATGCAGGACAGGGCAAGGAGAAGAGGGAGCCCTGTGAGACTTATAGTGGAAATGTATATTGCCAACGGCCATTCTGGAGAAGTGTATTGTGTTTACTAAAGCATCTAAACAATGAGCTACAGAGCATAGGGCACTTGCACTCATGGGCGTATATCTTGGGAAAAACAAAAATCGAGAGGACACAGGCACCCCAATGTTTACCCCCTCTCTGTTTAAAAGATCCTCGACTAAGATATAACTCAAATGTCTCTGGAGGGAAAAAATGGATAGAGATGTGGTACTTAGGTAGAGTGGAATATTATTCAGCCTGGAAATCAATGAAATATGGCCAGCTGTAACAACTCCGGAGGAGTTACGTATGATCATTCTAAGTGACAGAATTCAAAAAGAAGAAGACACATATCATAAGATATCACTTAAAGGTGGAATCCAAAATGGCTACACATGAAATAAATTACAAAACAAAAACATAGTCAAATATGTAGAAAACACGCATAAGGCTGCTAAACGGGAAAGGTGGGGAGGGGTGAGGCATCATCCAGGAGGTTGAAATTAGCAAAGATACCATTCCAAATACCAAACTGATAATCAACAAGGCCTACACGGTAGCTAAAAGAACTGCACTCAGCACACTCAAGTCACCAGAAAAGAATATATACGACTGGTAAGAATCTGAAAAAGAATTTATTGATGTCTCTCTGTACGTGAATCAAGTGGATGTACAGCAGCAAGAAACAGAGCTTTGAAAATCAGCTGTAACCAATATAGTAATAAATTGAAAAAAATAAACGACAGAGAGACAGAGAAAACCTCTTACAACTTTTCCTCAGGGACGGTGATGCAACATGGATTGAACACATCTAGACCCACAGCAGGATGAGACATAAGGCTGGAAACTGTTTGCGCTAAGAGAAATGTGAGGTTGGGTGAGGAAATGCACACCCTTTAAAGTAATACTACCTGGTACCCATTCAATGGGTCCCAAATCTGCAGGTTCAAGGGATCTTCCTACAGCTAAAACATGCATGGAAAACCCAGAGGACTGTACACCATGTGATCGGGAGATGTGTCTAAAATGCACCTCATTTATCCTCTCCTGGTGCTCCTGTTCACCATTCCAGCCACGTTACTTAGAAGCTCCCCACTTGGAGAATCAGCACATTTAAACTTCTGTTTCACACATTTTGCAAATTGTGAGGAGGATGAACGGGAAGAGGGGGAACCAATGAGAGAAGAGTTGTAAGGGTTTGGACGGGCACATATCACTCTAATTTCCCATTAAGAATAAGAATTAAAAAAAGGCTCAGCCTGCCTCGCCGGAGCCAAAATAGGGCCTGAAGCAATCCTGCGGGTTTGAGGCCAGCTCACAAAAGAGCAACTTAAAACATGGAGCTCAGGGTCACTGCAATTCACAAACCTGCAGAGTTATAAATGAAAACTAACGTCCAAAAATATGTTGAGGTAAGGCAAAGAAGAGGATCTGAATGCAAGACAGAATTGCAAGAAACAGATTTCAAGAGATAGATTGGACTCGTCTTTAACGCACATGAAAAGCGGCAGAATTTCGACAATGATGCAGTTGGCCCAAAAGGGCGTATGCGATTTTTCCTGATTATATCCAGGAAAAAACGCATACGCACTTTATGGGCAACGAAGCAAGCAAGCAATGCAAATGTGCACAACAAAGAAGTCTCATTTCCCACCGGTCAAAAGGGCCATCCTAAAAAATTGTAAAAACCAGAAATGCAGGACAGGCCATGGAGAACAGGGAGCCTTTATACACTGATGGGCAGTGTGTGAACTGCCGAGAGCCACTCTGGAGAAGTGTATGGTGGTTCCTAAATCATCTAAAAACAGAGCTACAGAGCATAGGACACTTCCAATCATGGGAGTATATCTAGGGAAGTCTAAAAATCAACAAGACACAAGCACACCACAGTTTAGGGCTACTCTGTTTACAAGAACCTCAACTTCAGTACACCTTAAATATCCCAGGAAAGAGAACAATGGATAAAGAAGATGTGGTACTTATGTACAATGGAATATCTCTTCACCATGAAATCAATGTAATAAGGCTAGTAGAAGGATAAAGAGTGGATTTAGGTCCGATAATACTACTTGAAATAAGTCAAACAGAAAAAGAAACATATCATAAGATATCACTTATAGAGGGAGGGTAAATATGGCTGCACAAGAAATGAATTACAGAACAGAACAGTGTCTCACATTTAGAAAACACACTTATGTCAGCTTAAGGGGAAAGGAGAGGTGGGGTGATGCATAAAACCAGAGTTTGAAATTAGCACAGATACCGTTCAAGAAACCAAATAGGTATTAGACAAGATCTACACCTTGCTCAATGAACTGGCCTCAACACACCCTATACACCGCAGAGAAATATATCTGAGTAATAAGAATCTTAAAACCCATGTATTGATATATCTCCATAAGGGAATCAAGTGTGTGCAGAGCGGCACAAACACAGCAGTGAAAATGAGCTAAACCCCATTATAGAAATAAATTTTAAAAACAAAACGCAGAAACAATGAAAGAGAGAAAAATTCTTACAAAATTCGCTCAGGGGCTGTGATGCAACCTGGATTGACCACATATAAACCCACAGCTGGATAAGACATAAGGCTGGACACTTGGGGCTGAGAGGATTGGTGAGCTTCGGTGAGCAACTGCCGAAAGTTTAATGCAATACTTCGTGCTACTCATTCCAAGGGTCCCAACACTCCAGGTTGAAGGGAATCTTCCTACAGCTAAACCATGCTTGGGAAACCCAGCGACTGATCGGGAAAGGTTTCTAAAACGCACCACATTTTTCCTCTCCTGGGGCTCCGGATCGACATTCCAGCCGCTTTACTAACAACATCCCCACATGGAGAGTCAATGCCTTTAAGTTCTGGTATCGCACAGTCTTCAGTTAGTGCGGAGGATGAATGGGAATAGGGGGAACCAGTGAGAAACTAGCTGTAGCGGTTTCAATGGGCACATGTCACTCTAATTTCACATCAGTAAGAAGAATGAACCAAAGGCACAGCAAGGTGCCCCAGAAGAAGAATAGGGCTTCAAGGAATCCTGTGGTTATGGGGCAAGATCACAAAACTAAGAGCTGAAAAATGGAGCTAAGGGCCACACAATTCAAAAACCTGACTTGCCCAAAAAGGGTGTATGTGTTTTTTCCTGAATATATTCAGGAAAAAACGCATACGCCCTTTTTGGCCAACCAAGCAAGCTTGCAAAGGAAATCTGCACTACAATGAAGTCTCACTTCCCCCTGGTCAAAAGGGCCATCTGAAAAAAGTGTAAAATCCAGAAAGGCAGGACAGGCCATGGAGAACTGGGAGCCTTGTTATGCTGATGGGCGGGATGTAAATTGCCAACAGCCACTCGGGAGAAGTGTATGGTGTTTCCTGAAACATCTAAAAAACAAAGCAACAGAGCCTAGGGCACTTCCACTTATGGTCCTATAGCTTAGGGAAATTAAAATCAAAAAGACACAGCCACCCCAAAGGTTGGGACGGCTCTGTTTACAAGAACCTGGTTTACGGTACAAGTTCAATATCGCAGAAAGTGAAAAATGGATAAAGAAGTTGTGGTACTTACGTACAATGCAATATCACACAGCAATGAAATCTATGTCATCAGGCCCGTAGCAGCATAATGAGTGGATTGAGGCACGATGAGTCTAACTGAAATAAGTCACACAGAAAAAGAAACATCATAAGATATCACTAATACACGGAATGTAAACTTGGCTACACAGGAACTGAATTACAAAACAGAACAGGGTCTCAAATTTAGAAACCCAACTTATGCTTGCTTAAGGGGAAAGGTGAGTTGGGGTGCTGCATAAAACCAGAGATTGAAATGAGCACAGATAAAGTTCCTTAAGCCAAATATGGAATAGACAAGAGCTACTCCTTGCTCAACGAAACGGACTCATCACCCCATATTAAACGCCTAAGAATGTACCTGACTAGTAAGTAGCTTAAAACCTAGGGAATGCTATGTCTCCGAAAGAGAATCAAGCGTGTGTACAGGGGCATAAACGCAGCAGTGATAGGACTGGAGAGGTTCGGTGAGCAAATGAAGACCCTTTGAAGTCATATTGCATGGTACCCATTCCACGGGTCTCAACTCTCCAGGTTTAAGGTATTCTTCCTTCAGCTAAAACATGCATGTGGAACCCAGAGTATGATCAACCGTGTGATCGGGAGACGTGTTCCAATATGTGTCAGTTTTCGTCCCCTGGTACTCGGGTGCAACATTCCAGACGCTTTACTAACACTCTCCCGACTTGGAGAGTCAGTGCCTTTAACCTCCTGTTTGGCCCAGTTTGCAATTTCTGCGGAAGATGAACAGGAATAGGGAGAACCAATGACAGACTAGCTGGAGGTGTCTGGACGGGCAAATTTAACTCTCATTTCCCACCAGGAAGAGGAATTAACCAAAGGCTCAGCGTGCCGTGCCGGAACCAGATTAGGGCCTGAAGCCATCCTGCGGTGTTGCGGCCAGCTCACGAGAAAGCGAGTTGAAGAAAGGAGCTCAGGGGCACTGTAATTCACAAACCTGCAGAGTTATAAATGACAGCTATCGTCCAAAAATATACTGAAGTAAGGCTGCCAAGAGGACTTGAAAGCGGGGCAGAATTGCAGGAAACCGATTTCAGGAGGTAGACTGGAATTGCATTGAAAGCATAGGAAAAGAGGCAGAACGTCCACAATGATGCACTTGGCCAAAAAGGGCGTATGCGTTTTTTCCTGACTATATTCAGGAAAAAACGCATACGCCCTTTTTGGCCAACCAAGCAAGCTTGCAAAGGAAATCTGCACTACAATGAAGTCTCACTTCCCCCCGGTCAAAAGGGCCATCTGAAAAAAGTGTAAAATCCAGAAAGGCAGGACAGGCCATGGAGAACTGGGAGCCTTGTTATGCTGATGGGCGGGATGTAAATTGCCAACAGCCACTCGGGAGAAGTGTATGGTGTTTCCTGAAACATCTAAAAAACAAAGCAACAGAGCCTAGGGCACTTCCACTTATGGTCCTATAGCTTAGGGAAATTAAAATCAAAAAGACACAGCCACCCCAAAGGTTGGGACGGCTCTGTTTACAAGAACCTGGTTTACGGTACAATTTCAATATCGCAGAAAGTGAAAAATGGATAAAGAAGTTGTGGTACTTACGTACAATGCAGTATCACTCAGCAATGAAATCTATGTCATCAGGCCCGTAGCAGCATAATGAGTGGATTGAGGCACGATGATTCTAACTGAAATAAGTCACACAGAAAAAGAAACATCATAAGGTATCACTAATACACGGAATGTGAACTTGGCTACACATGAACTGAATTACAAAACAGAACAGGGTCTCAAGTTTAGAAAACTAACTTATGCTTGCTTAAGGGGGAAGGTGAGTTGGGGTGCTGCATTAAACCAGAGATTGAAATTAGCACAGATACCGTTCCATAAGCCAAATATGGAATAGACAAGACCTACCCCTTGCTCAACGAAATGGATTCAACAATGAGGTATCACCTCACACCTGGTAGAATATGCATCATAGAAAATCTACAAGCAAAAAATGCTGGAAAGGGTGTGGAGAAAAGGAACCCTCTTCCACTATTGTTGGGAATATAAATTGATACAGTCACTATGGAGAACAATATGGAATTTCTTAAGAAACTAACAATAGAATTACCATATGATACAGCAATCCCAGTACTGGACATATACCCAGACAAAACCATAAATCAAAAAGAGACATTCACCGCAATGTTCATTGCATCACTATTTACAATATCGAGGTAATGGAAGCAACCTCAATGCCCACAGACAGACGAATGCATAAAGCCGTGGTACATATATAAAATGGAATATTACTAAGCCATGAAAAGGAATGAAATTGGGTCATTTGTAGAGACGTCGATGCATCTAGAGACTGTCATACAGAGTGAAGTAAGTCAGAAAGAGAAAAACAAATCTTGTATATTCATGCATATATGTGGAACCTAGAAAACCTGTACAGATTAACCATTTTGCAAGGCATAAATAGAGCAACAGATGTAGACAACAAACGTATGGACAACAAGGGGGGAAAGCTGTTGGGGGGGTGGTGGGAGGAGTTGAGAGACTGGGATTGGCATGTATACATTTATATGTATAAAATAGATAACCAATAAGAACCTGCTGTATAAAAATATAAAATAAAATTCAAAATTAAAAAGAAATAAAATTTAAACAATAGAAAAAACAATTATTCCCTTCACATACATGTATTTATATGAATAAATTATTTCCATGCTTATATCTGTAAATACAAAAAAGAGGAATAAAATCTACCTTGAACCCAAAACGAAAAAGAGAAAAAAAACACAGAACCCACCAGTTCCACAGAGGAAAACCGTATCAGGGCACTTGCTCCAGTTGTAAACAATTCTGAAGTTGGTCAGTGGTGGGGAATCGTCTCCCATTCAGCCAGCAGCCCCCACGCAACAAGCGTCCTCATTGCAAAGCTGGGGCACCGTGCCGAGGCATCTGTGAGTAAACGTGAGCTGAGCCCCAGGCCAGTTGCTGCTGAACTATTCCCACCCATCCCAGCTAAAACACCTGAATATAGACAAGGACTTGAAAGCCTAGAGGGAGGGCCATAGAGCCACACGAGTGACAGCATGCCGGCCGACTTGGTGCCTGCAGGCCAGCCAGGATGGTCCTGGCCCTGGGTGCTCTTCTGGAAGATTTCCATTTCCCTGCCTGAGATACCCGTCCTGTCCCTGCCCCCACTGCTTTTTTCCTTCCTCACCTCTGCCCAGGGAGAAATTCCAGCAGCAGGTATGGGTGACACATCTTCTTCTTTAGCAGGTGGCAGCCTGGCAACTGCTGCAGAAAGTCCAGCAGAGCCCCACTCACACTGGGCCACCCACAAAGCCGTGGCCTCTCACTCCCTCCCACCAGCCCAGCCCCGAGACTGCTGACAGGGCAGAGAAAATGGCGTCAGGCACGGCTGCAGGGGCTCTTGCTGCCTGGAGTGGTATTTATAGTGATCTCAACCCAGGCACACCTGGGGAGGGCTGGCCGGCACGGTAAGGCTGCCCAGGTCAGCCAATCATCACCCCTCAGGGGCTCACAGTTGCAGAAAATGGAACTTGCTGAACCGGCCAGGTCCAAGGAACAGGTGTGGGCTCCTGAGAGTCAGGATAGACAAGGGGCTGCAGCTTTGGCTTGTTTTCTAATCATTTTATCTGGCCCATGAGTGGGAGACAACTTCAAGAAAACCCTCTCCTAATGAGAGGAACCCAGGAGTCAGGGAGAGGAGGGGTGGGTGGTGGTTGGAGACAGAGGCCTGGTGCCCCGGGTGCAGTGGAAGTCTCTGGAAGACCAGGTGGAGGGAGGCCTCACGGAGTGATGCCCAGGGTCACAGACCTGTCGCAGCTGCTGTTTGTTAGTTCAAGTCCTGCTCTGAGGTGCTCTGTGTCAGCTCTGAGCGACAGGTGAGCTGGGGGTGCTCTGCAATGAGGGCTATGTGCACGGTTCCTGTGTGCCCAGCCCTGCCACGGTACCTGCAAGGGTAGCTCTGTATCCTGGGAGGGGCCTGACCACGAGAGCCCTGTGGGCTGGGGTGGGGGTGGGGTACCTGCCCAGGTGAGCTCCATATTCTGGGATTGGTCTGACCACGAGAGCCCCATGGGCTGCTGGGGACCTGGTAAAGGATGTCAGGACAGTCAGTGAAGCCACCGAGGATATACCTCCAGTTGCTCCTAATTCCTACACCCTGCTGGTCATTCTACCAACCACCAGGACATGGTATTCTGTATTAGTCTTCAATGATGCCTTCTTTTGTATTCCATTAGTCCCAGAGTCACAAGAAATTTTGGCTTGTGAGTGGCAGGACTCAACATACAACGAAAACAATACTTCCGGGCCGTCTGGCCCCAAGGGTGCAAAAATTCCCACACCATCTTTGGGGAAAGCTTAGCTAAAGACCTAAAAGTTCTACCTCTGGAAAAGGAAACCCTCCTTCAATATGCAGACGACATTCTGATCGCCAGCCCTACTAAGGAGGCCTCTGAACTACCAAGCCAATAAAGGATAGAAGTTGTCCAAGAAAAAGCTCAAATATCACAGACTGCCGTGACCTGCCTGGGCTTCATTCTCACAGAAGGTTGGAGAAGTCCATCCCAGGAAAGGGAAGAAACCATTTTCAGCCTTACCCCTTTCTAAAACTAGAAGACAGCTTAGGGGTTCCTGGGGAGGCCAGGGTTTGCTGCTTCTGGATCCCTAACTACAGTCTACTAGCTGGGCCTCTATATGAAACACTGAAAGGAAAAGATGATGATCCTTTTGAATAGAATCCAGAAGTGGCCTTTCAAGAATGGAAAGAGCAGTCAATTCAGACCCTTGCCCTGGAACTCCCTAATTTAGCTAAACCCTTTGACCTTTACATTCCCGGTGAAAGGTGAATCGCCATTGGAGAATTAGTGCAAAACCTGGGACCACTTGAAATGGAACAATGCAAGAATGCCATCCAGGTAGGATAAACTATGGTCACCAAGGGGCTTGGCCCACTGCCACATCTGGCCAAGATACTGGCGGTATCTAAAAACCTGGAAATCAGCAGCCCAAAAGGCCACCTCCCTCCTAAGGGAAAAGGACCCCACGTGGTGATCCTAACCACCAACCATGCCCTGAAGTTGCAGGGTTCGCTCCGTGGGCACACCGACCTCGAGTGAGGAGGCCCTCCAACTCCAACATCCAGAGAGATAACCGGGGGCAACAGGGCACCATGACGACTCGTGTGAACATCACTTGACCTGGAGTTTCTCTCATAAAACAACAAGAGTGTGTCCCAAAAGAGTAGACTACTGCTTGCCGGACTTACTGCACCCAGAGGGGAGCTAATAATCTTGGCGGGGGAACCGTATATCGCACTGTCACCATAGAAAAGCCTACAGACACCGTGATGATGGTGGCCAGTAAGACCGGCTGGACTCTTGTTTACTTCAAAAGGCTGTTGACTCAGTGGCCATCATGGTCCTTGATCACCACTGACCCTGGACTGTCTGGGAGTTGAGCGGGCAGGGCTCTGACACCTGGTGCTGTTTGTACGTTAATTCAGGGGCCTAATTGAAGAAAGCGCAGACTACTGGTCAGAGCATCTAGGCTGGCAGAAACGGTCGGCCTAAGGTGGCCGAACAAATGTGGGGCGGGGTGAAACCGGCCCCCACAGCGTCTCTGCACATCTCTTTCCTGGACCCTTAAAGGTCATTAGAATCTATAACACTTCCAATGCTGCTGCTCAGGTGGACGAGCAGGGAGGCAGGGGGCCTGGGGACAATCAACGTCACCTGGAGGCTGCTGGGGAGAAGCTCTGACCCTCGCCCCAGGGTATGAGGGCTCCCAACTCAGCACTCAGCAGTTACAGAAGAAGGGTCTGCACCCTCAGCACTCCAAGAATGAGGAACGGGACAAAAGGCAGAGGGGGGGTTTGTCCCCAGCAAAGCCCATTAAAAATCCCTGGGAGATAAAAATAGAATCTGGGCAATAAAGTCAAGTCTAACCTTTTTTATCCTTTGTGCTTTGTCTAATTTCACGTGCTCCTAGGGTCCCGCATGCAGAGGTTCCACACCCGGCACTTCAGACCAGATTTCCTAGTGCAGAATGGCTGGGTCGACACCTCAGCTCCTGGGGCCCAGTGCAGACTCCGCGATATAGAGCCTGAGCTACAGCCAACCCGGCCCTCGAGAGCTCCGCCCCCTCCCTCCCACTGACTCTGACAGGATCTCTACACAGCAGCCCAGCCCACAGCCCACGGGGTAGTACATGCTCTCACCTCTCCATTCTCTGATCAAAATATAAAGTTTCCTTTGCTTGTGAACCAAACTCAGTCTCGATCTGTTGGCCCCAATGACACTGGGCAGGGGGACACTTGTTGGGGTCCACTCTGGAGGATCAGTAACAGAAATTGAGACTATTGTAACCTCAATGAACAGATGTGTGAGCCAAAGTGTAGTTAACATAGAACAGTGTATAAGGCTCGGGTAAAATAAGATGTTTCTAACACTTCCATTGGATATTTCCATCACTTTATTATAAGCAAGTTCAGTGAAAAGGTTTGTCTTATTTGTCAGCTCAATATTAGAGAAATGAAGTGATTTCTTTCCAAGGATGTACATCTAATAATCTTGGTTAAACCTTCAATCTTGTTTTAAATGCTTTTCCATTGAAAATGATACCTCTCTTTCAGCTCCCCCATTTCTGAGAAGTATAAAATCTTATAATTTCTTATTACCAAAGGGGAAAGGTGGGAGGAGGGATAAATTAACAGTTTGGGATGAACACATACACACTGCTATGTATAAAATAGATCATCAACAAGGAACTACTGTATAGCACAGGGAACTACACTCAACATTTTGCAATAACCTATAAGGGGAAATAATCTGAAAAAGAATAGATATTTTTATTGACATCATCTATCAATGACAGTTAAAGTGTAACCTAAGGGAAGCTGGTGGTGAGTGCTTCTGACCCTGAAGACTTCAATCATCTAAAGTTTGGACTCTGCCTACTTCCCAAGGCCCTTAATGAACATATGTGTAGCCGTAGCTTAAAAAATTCCCCAGTTTGGGTTTCGGGGAGACACTGATTTTGAAAAAGCCCTGGTGTTCTCCTTACATGAATGGGACTCTTCCTACTGCTAAAACATGTCTGTCACACCCAGAGGATGGTATACCGTCTGATCGGGAAGAGTTTGGAAAAGGCATCTCATCTCCTCATCTCCTGGTGCTCGGGTTCACCCCTCCAGCGTCTTTACTAACAGTCTCCCCACTTGGAGATGTCAGCACTGTCAACATCCTGTTGCGTACAGTTTGGAATTTGTCCAGAGGATGAAGCGGAAGGATGAGGAACAATGAGAGGCAAGTCCTACGTGTTCAGACAGGCACATGTCACTCTAATTTCCAATCAGGAAGACGAATTGACCAAAGGCTAGGGTTGCCCATGGAAACAGTATAGGGCTTGAGGAAATCCCGCTGCTTTGTGGCCAGTTCCCATAAACACAAGTTGAACAATAGAACTCAGGGGCAGTAAAATTCACAAAACTGCAGAGTTGAAAATATCCATCACTGAAAAATGTCTTGAGGAAAGTCAGAGAAAAGGACTTGTAAGCAAGGGAGAATGGCAGGAAAGGGATTTGAGGAGGTAGAAAGGACTCGCCGTTAAGCACAAGAAAAGGAGCTGAACATTGCCAACATTGCAGTTGGCCAAAAAGGGTGTATGCGTTTTTTTGTGTATATATTCAAGAAAAGAGCGTACACCTTTTTAGCCAACCAAACAGGTGGGCACTGGAAGTCAATACTACAAAAGACATCACTTCGCATCAGTCAGAAGAGCCATCCTCATAAAGCGTAAACAACAGAAATGCAGGACAGGGCAAGGAGAAGAGGGAGCCCTGTGAGACTTATAGTGGAAATGTATATTGCCAACGGCCATTCTGGAGAAGTGTATTGTGTTTACTAAAGCATCTAAACAATGAGCTACAGAGCATAGGGCACTTGCACTCATGGGCGTATATCTTGGGAAAAACAAAAATCGAGAGGACACAGGCACCCCAATGTTTACCCCCTCTCTGTTTAAAAGATCCTCGACTAAGATATAACTCAAATGTCTCTGGAGGGAAAAAATGGATAGAGATGTGGTACTTAGGTAGAGTGGAATATTATTCAGCCTGGAAATCAATGAAATATGGCCAGCTGTAACAACTCCGGAGGAGTTACGTATGATCATTCTAAGTGACAGAATTCAAAAAGAAGAAGACACATATCATAAGATATCACTTAAAGGTGGAATCCAAAATGGCTACACATGAAATAAATTACAAAACAAAAACATAGTCAAATATGTAGAAAACACGCATAAGGCTGCTAAACGGGAAAGGTGGGGAGGGGTGAGGCATCATCCAGGAGGTTGAAATTAGCAAAGATACCATTCCAAATACCAAACTGATAATCAACAAGGCCTACACGGTAGCTAAAAGAACTGCACTCAGCACACTCAAGTCACCGGAAAAGAATATATACGACTGGTAAGAATCTGAAAAAGAATTTATTGATGTCTCTCTGTACGTGAATCAAGTGGATGTACAGCAGCAAGAAACAGAGCTTTGAAAATCAGCTGTAACCAATATAGTAATAAATTGAAAAAAATAAACGACAGAGAGACAGAGAAAACCTCTTACAACTTTTCCTCAGGGACGGTGATGCAACATGGATTGAACACATCTAGACCCACAGCAGGATGAGACATAAGGCTGGAAACTGTTTGCGCTAAGAGAAATGTGAGGTTGGGTGAGGAAATGCACACCCTTTAAAGTAATACTACCTGGTACCCATTCAATGGGTCCCAAATCTGCAGGTTCAAGGGATCTTCCTACAGCTAAAACATGCATGGAAAACCCAGAGGACTGTACACCATGTGATCGGGAGATGTGTCTAAAATGCACCTCATTTATCCTCTCCTGGTGCTCCTGTTCACCATTCCAGCCACGTTACTTAGAAGCTCCCCACTTGGAGAATCAGCACATTTAAACTTCTGTTTCACACATTTTGCAAATTGTGAGGAGGATGAACGGGAAGAGGGGGAACCAATGAGAGAAGAGTTGTAGGGGTTTGGACGGGCACATATCACTCTAATTTCCCATTAAGAATAAGAATTAAAAAAAGGCTCAGCCTGCCTCGCCGGAGCCAAAATAGGGCCTGAAGCAATCCTGCGGGTTTGAGGCCAGCTCACAAAAGAGCAACTTAAAACATGGAGCTCAGGGTCACTGCAATTCACAAACCTGCAGAGTTATAAATGAAAACTAACGTCCAAAAATATGTTGAGGTAAGGCAAAGAAGAGGATCTGAATGCAAGACAGAATTACAAGAAACAGATTTCAAGAGATAGATTGGACTCGTCTTTAACGCACATGAAAAGCGGCAGAATTTCGACAATGATGCAGTTGGCCCAAAAGGGCGTATGCGATTTTTCCTGATTATATCCAGGAAAAAACGCATACGCACTTTATGGGCAACGAAGCAAGCAAGCAATGCAAATGTGCACAACAAAGAAGTCTCATTTCCCACCGGTCAAAAGGGCCATCCTAAAAAATTGTAAAAACCAGAAATGCAGGACAGGCCATGGAGAACAGGGAGCCTTTATACGCTGATGGGCAGTGTGTGAACTGCCGAGAGCCACTCTGGAGAAGTGTATGGTGGTTCCTAAATCATCTAAAAACAGAGCTACAGAGCATAGGACACTTCCAATCATGGGAGTATATCTAGGGAAGTCTAAAAATCAACAAGACACAAGCACACCACAGTTTAGGGCTACTCTGTTTACAAGAACCTCAACTTCAGTACACCTTAAATATCCCAGGAAAGAGAACAATGGATAAAGAAGATGTGGTACTTATGTACAATGGAATATCTCTTCACCATGAAATCAATGTAATAAGGCTAGTAGAAGGATAAAGAGTGGATTTAGGTCCGATAATACTACTTGAAATAAGTCAAACAGAAAAAGAAACATATCATAAGATATCACTTATAGAGGGAGGGTAAATATGGCTGCACAAGAAATGAATTACAGAACAGAACAGTGTCTCACATTTAGAAAACACACTTATGTCAGCTTAAGGGGAAAGGAGAGGTGGGGTGATGCATAAAACCAGAGTTTGAAATTAGCACAGATACCGTTCAAGAAACCAAATAGGTATTAGACAAGATCTACACCTTGCTCAATGAACTGGCCTCAACACACCCTATACACCGCAGAGAAATATATCTGAGTAATAAGAATCTTAAAACCCATGTATTGATATATCTCCATAAGGGAATCAAGTGTGTGCAGAGCGGCACAAACACAGCAGTGAAAATGAGCTAAACCCCATTATAGAAATAAATTTTAAAAACAAAACGCAGAAACAATGAAAGAGAGAAAAATTCTTACAAAATTCGCTCAGGGGCTGTGATGCAACCTGGATTGACCACATATAAACCCACAGCTGGATAAGACATAAGGCTGGACACTTGGGGCTGAGAGGATTGGTGAGCTTCGGTGAGCAACTGCCGAAAGTTTAATGCAATACTTCATGCTACTCATTCCAAGGGTCCCAACACTCCAGGTTGAAGGGAATCTTCCTACAGCTAAACCATGCTTGGGAAACCCAGCGACTGGTATACCATATGATCGGGAAAGGTTTCTAAAACACACCACATTTTTCCTCTCCTGGGGCTCCGGATCGACATTCCAGCCGCTTTACTAACAACATCCCCACATGGAGAGTCAATGCCTTTAAGTCCTGGTATCGCACAGTCTTCAGTTAGTGCGGAGGATGAATGGGAATAGGGGGAACCAGTGAGAAACTAGCTGTAGCGGTTTCAATGGGCACATGTCACTCTAATTTCACATCAGTAAGAAGAATGAACCAAAGGCACAGCAAGGTGCCCCAGAAGAAGAATAGGGCTTCAAGGAATCCTGTGGTTATGGGGCAAGATCACAAAACTAAGAGCTGAAAAATGGAGCTAAGGGCCACTGCAATTCAAAAACCTGACTTGCCCAAAAAGGGCGTATGTGTTTTTTCCTGAATATATTCAGGAAAAAACGCATACGCCCTTTTTGGCCAACCAAGCAAGCTTGCAAAGGAAATCTGCACTACAATGAAGTCTCAATTCCCCCTGGTCAAAAGGGCCATCTGAAAAAAGTGTATAATCCATAAAGGCATGACAGGCCATGGAGAACTGGGAGCCATCTTATGCTGATGGGCAGGATGTAAATTGCCAACAGCCACTCTGGAGAAGTGTTTGGTGTTTCCTGAAACATCTAAAAAACAAAGCAACAGAGCCTAGGGCACTTCCACTTATGGTCCTATAGCTTAGGGAAATTAAAATCAAAAAGACACAGCCAGCCAAAAGTTTGGGATGGCTCTGTTTACAAGAACCTCATATACGGTACAAGTTCAATATCGCAGAAAGTGAAAAATGGATAAAGAAGTTGTGGTACTTACGTACAATGCAATATCACTCAGCAATGAAATCTATGTCATCAGGCCCGTAGCAGCATAATGAGTGGACTAAGTACGATGAATCTAACTAAAATAAGTCACACAGAAAAAGAAACATCATAAGGTATCACTAATACACGGAATGTAAACTTGGCTACACAGGAACTGAATTCCAAAACAGAACAGGGTCTCAAATTTAGAAAACCAACTTATGCTTGCTTAAGGGGAAAGGTGAGTTGGGGTGCTGCATAAAACCAGAGATTGAAATGAGCACAGATAAAGTTCCTTAAGCCAAATATGGAATAGACAAGAGCTACTCCTTGCTCAACGAAATGGACTCAACACCCCATATTCAACGCCTAGGAATATACCTGACTAGTAAGAATCATAAAACCTATGGATTTATATATCTCTGTAAGAGAATCAAGAGTGTGTACAGCTGCATTAAAGCAGTGAAAATCAGGTAAATACCATAATAAAAATAAATTTCTTAAACAAAACACAATGACAGTGAAATAGAGAGAAATACTTAAGTAATCATTCAAGGCTTCTGATGCAACCTGCATTTACCACATCTACACCCAGAGCTGGGTGACACATAAGGCTGGACACTTGGGGCTCATAAGATTGGTGAGGCTCGGTGAGCAAATGAAGACCTTTGAAGTCATATTGCATGGTACCCATTCCATGGGTCTCAACTCTCCAGGATTAAGGGATACTTCCTTCAGCTAAAACATGCATGTGGAACCCAGAGAATGATCAACCGTGTGATCGGGAGACGTGTTCCAATATGTGTCAGTTTTCATCCCCTGGTACTCGGGTGCAACATGCCACACGCTTTACTAACACTCTCCCGACTTGGAGAGTCAGTGCCTTTAACCTCCTGTTTGGCCCAGTTTGCAATTTCTGTGGAAGATGAACAGGAATAGGCAGAACCAATGACAGACTAGATGGAGGTGTCTGGATGGGCAAATTTAACTCTCATTTCGCACCAGGAAGAGGAATTAACCAAAGGCTCAGCATGCCGTGCCGGAACCAGATTAGGGCCTGAAGCCATCCTGCGGTGTTGCGGCCAGCTCACGAGAAAGCGAGTTGAAGAAAGGAGCTCAGGGGCACTGTAATTCACAAACCTGCAGAGTTATAAATGACAGCTATCGTCCAAAAATATACTGAAGTAAGGCTGCCAAGAGGACTTGAAAGCGGGGCAGAATTGCAGGAAACCGATTTCAGGAGGTAGACTGGAATTGCATTTAAAGCATAGGAAAAGAGGCAGAACGTCCACAATGATGAACTTGGCCAAAAAGGGCGTATGCGTTTTTTCCTGAATATATTCAGGAAAAAACGCATACGCCCTTTTTGGCCAACCAAGCAAGCTTGCAAAGGAAATCTGCACTACAATGAAGTCTCACTTCCCCCCGGTCAAAAGGGCCATCTGAAAAAAGTGTAAAATCCAGAAAGGCAGGACAGGCCATGGAGAACTGGGAGCCTTGTTATGCTGCTGGGCGGGATGTAAATTGCCAACAGCCACTCGGGAGAAGTGTATGGTGTTTCCTGAAACATCTAAAAAACAAAGCAACAGAGCCTAGGGCACTTCCACTTATGGTCCTATAGCTTAGGGAAATTAAAATCAAAAAGACACAGCCACCCCAAAGGTTGGGACGGCTCTGTTTACAAGAACCTGGTTTACGGTACAAGTTCAATATCGCAGAAAGTGAAAAATGGATAAAGAAGTTGTGGTACTTACGTACAATGCAGTATCACTCAGCAATGAAATCTATGTCATCAGGCCCGTAGCAGCATAATGAGTGGATTGAGGCACGATGATTCTAACTGAAATAAGTCACACAGAAAAAGAAACATCATAAGGTATCACTAATACACGGAATGTGAACTTGGCTACACATGAACTGAATTACAAAACAGAACAGGGTCTCAAGTTTAGAAAACTAACTTATGCTTGCTTAAGGGGGAAGGTGAGTTGGGGTGCTGCATTAAACCAGAGATTGAAATTAGCACAGATACCGTTCCATAAGCCAAATATGGAATAGACAAGACCTACCCCTTGCTCAACGAAATGGATTCAACAATGAGGTATCACCTCACACCTGGTAGAATATGCATCATAGAAAATCTACAAGCAAAAAATGCTGGAAAGGGTGTGGAGAAAAGGAACCCTCTTCCACTATTGTTGGGAATATAAATTGATACAGTCACTATGGAGAACAATATGGAATTTCTTAAGAAACTAACAATAGAATTACCATATGATACAGCAATCCCAGTACTGGACATATACCCAGACAAAACCATAAATCAAAAAGAGACATTCACCGCAATGTTCATTGCATCACTATTTACAATATCGAGGTAATGGAAGCAACCTCAATGTCCACAGACAGACGAATGCATAAAGCTGTGGTACATATATAAAATGGAATATTACTAAGCCATGAAAAGGAATGAAATTGGGTCATTTGTAGAGACGTCGATGCATCTAGAGACTGTCATACAGAGTGAAGTAAGTCAGAAAGAGAAAAACAAATCTTGTATATTCATGCATATATGTGGAACCTAGAAAACCTGTACAGATTAACCATTTTGCAAGGCATAAATAGAGCAACAGATGTAGACAACAAACGTATGGACAACAAGGGGGGAAAGCTGTTGGGGGGGTGGTGGGAGGAGTTGAGAGACTGGGATTGGCATGTATACATTTATATGTATAAAATAGATAACCAATAAGAACCTGCTGTATAAAAATATAAAATAAAATTCAAAATTAAAAAGAAATAAAATTTAAACAATAGAAAAAACAATTATTCCCTTCACATACATGTATTTATATGAATAAATTATTTCCATGCTTATATCTGTAAATACAAAAAAGAGGAATAAAATCTACCTTGAACCCAAAACGAAAAAGAGAAAAAAAACACAGAACCCACCAGTTCCACAGAGGAAAACCGTATCAGGGCACTTGCTCCAGTTGTAAACAATTCTGAAGTTGGTCAGTGGTGGGGAATCGTCTCCCATTCAGCCAGCAGCCCCCACGCAACAAGCGTCCTCATTGCAAAGCTGGGGCACCGTGCCGAGGCATCTGTGAGTAAACGTGAGCTGAGCCCCAGGCCAGTTGCTGCTGAACTATTCCCACCCATCCCAGCTAAAACACCTGAATATAGACAAGGACTTGAAAGCCTAGAGGGAGGGCCATAGAGCCACACGAGTGACAGCATGCCGGCCGACTTGGTGCCTGCAGGCCAGCCAGGATGGTCCTGGCCCTGGGTGCTCTTCTGGAAGATTTCCATTTCCCTGCCTGAGATACCCGTCCTGTCCCTGCCCCCACTGCTTTTTTCCTTCCTCACCTCTGCCCAGGGAGAAATTCCAGCAGCAGGTATGGGTGACACATCTTCTTCTTTAGCAGGTGGCAGCCTGGCAACTGCTGCAGAAAGTCCAGCAGAGCCCCACTCACACTGGGCCACCCACAAAGCCGTGGCCTCTCACTCCCTCCCACCAGCCCAGCCCCGAGACTGCTGACAGGGCAGAGAAAATGGCGTCAGGCACGGCTGCAGGGGCTCTTGCTGCCTGGAGTGGTATTTATAGTGATCTCAACCCAGGCACACCTGGGGAGGGCTGGCCAGCACGGTAAGGCTGCCCAGGTCAGCCAATCATCACCCCTCAGGGGCTCACAGTTGCAGAAAATGGAACTTGCTGAACCGGCCAGGTCCAAGGAACAGGTGTGGGCTCCTGAGAGTCAGGATAGACAAGGGGCTGCAGCTTTGGCTTGTTTTCTAATCATTTTATCTGGCCCATGAGTGGGAGACAACTTCAAGAAAACCCTCTCCTAATGAGAGGAACCCAGGAGTCAGGGAGAGGAGGGGTGGGTGGTGGTTGGAGACAGAGGCCTGGTGCCCCGGGTGCAGTGGAAGTCTCTGGAAGACCAGGTGGAGGGAGGCCTCACGGAGTGATGCCCAGGGTCACAGACCTGTCGCAGCTGCTGTTTGTTAGTTCAAGTCCTGCTCTGAGGTGCTCTGTGTCAGCTCTGAGCGACAGGTGAGCTGGGGGTGCTCTGCAATGAGGGCTATGTGCACGGTTCCTGTGTGCCCAGCCCTGCCACGGTACCTGCAAGGGTAGCTCTGTATCCTGGGAGGGGCCTGACCACGAGAGCCCTGTGGGCTGGGGTGGGGGTGGGGTACCTGCCCAGGTGAGCTCCATATTCTGGGATTGGTCTGACCACGAGAGCCCCATGGGCTGCTGGGGACCTGGTAAAGGATGTCAGGACAGTCAGTGAAGCCACCGAGGATATACCTCCAGTTGCTCCTAATTCCTACACCCTGCTGGTCATTCTACCAACCACCAGGACATGGTATTCTGTATTAGTCTTCAATGATGCCTTCTTTTGTATTCCATTAGTCCCAGAGTCACAAGAAATTTTGGCTTGTGAGTGGCAGGACTCAACATACAACGAAAACAATACTTCCGGGCCGTCTGGCCCCAAGGGTGCAAAAATTCCCACACCATCTTTGGGGAAAGCTTAGCTAAAGACCTAAAAGTTCTACCTCTGGAAAAGGAAACCCTCCTTCAATATGCAGACGACATTCTGATCGCCAGCCCTACTAAGGAGGCCTCTGAACTACCAAGCCAATAAAGGATAGAAGTTGTCCAAGAAAAAGCTCAAATATCACAGACTGCCGTGACCTGCCTGGGCTTCATTCTCACAGAAGGTTGGAGAAGTCCATCCCAGGAAAGGGAAGAAACCATTTTCAGCCTTACCCCTTTCTAAAACTAGAAGACAGCTTAGGGGTTCCTGGGGAGGCCAGGGTTTGCTGCTTCTGGATCCCTAACTACAGTCTACTAGCTGGGCCTCTATATGAAACACTGAAAGGAAAAGATGATGATCCTTTTGAATAGAATCCAGAAGTGGCCTTTCAAGAATGGAAAGAGCAGTCAATTCAGACCCTTGCCCTGGAACTCCCTAATTTAGCTAAACCCTTTGACCTTTACATTCCCGGTGAAAGGTGAATCGCCATTGGAGAATTAGTGCAAAACCTGGGACCACTTGAAATGGAACAATGCAAGAATGCCATCCAGGTAGGATAAACTATGGTCACCAAGGGGCTTGGCCCACTGCCACATCTGGCCAAGATACTGGCGGTATCTAAAAACCTGGAAATCAGCAGCCCAAAAGGCCACCTCCCTCCTAAGGGAAAAGGACCCCACGTGGTGATCCTAACCACCAACCATGCCCTGAAGTTGCAGGGTTCGCTCCGTGGGCACACCGACCTCGAGTGAGGAGGCCCTCCAACTCCAACATCCAGAGAGATAACTGGGGGCAACAGGGCACCATGACGACTCGTGTGAACATCACTTGACCTGGAGTTTCTCTCATAAAACAACAAGAGTGTGTCCCAAAAGAGTAGACTACTGCTTGCCGGACTTACTGCACCCAGAGGGGAGCTAATAATCTTGGCGGGGGAACCGTATATCACACTGTCACCATAGAAAAGCCTACAGACACCGTGATGATGGTGGCCAGTAAGACCGGCTGGACTCTTGTTTACTTCAAAAGGCTGTTGACTCAGTGGCCATCATGGTCCTTGATCACCACTGACCCTGGACTGTCTGGGAGTTGAGCGGGCAGGGCTCTGACACCTGGTGCTGTTTGTACGTTAATTCAGGGGCCTAATTGAAGAAAGCGCAGACTACTGGTCAGAGCATCTAGGCTGGCAGAAACGGTCGGCCTAAGGTGGCCGAACAAATGTGGGGCGGGGTGAAACCGGCCCCCACAGCGTCTCTGCACATCTCTTTCCTGGACCCTTAAAGGTCATTAGAATCTATAACACTTCCAATGCTGCTGCTCAGGTGGACGAGCAGGGAGGCAGGGGGCCTGGGGACAATCAACGTCACCTGGAGGCTGCTGGGGAGAAGCTCTGACCCTCGCCCCAGGGTATGAGGGCTCCCAACTCAGCACTCAGCAGTTACAGAAGAAGGGTCTGCACCCTCAGCACTCCAAGAATGAGGAACGGGACAAAAGGCAGAGGGGGGGTTTGTCCCCAGCAAAGCCCATTAAAAATCCCTGGGAGATAAAAATAGAATCTGGGCAATAAAGTCAAGTCTAACCTTTTTTATCCTTTGTGCTTTGTCTAATTTCACGTGCTCCTAGGGTCCCGCATGCAGAGGTTCCACACCCGGCACTTCAGACCAGATTTCCTAGTGCAGAATGGCTGGGTCGACACCTCAGCTCCTGGGGCCCAGTGCAGACTCCGCGATATAGAGCCTGAGCTACAGCCAACCCGGCCCTCGAGAGCTCCGCCCCCTCCCTCCCACTGACTCTGACAGGATCTCTACACAGCAGCCCAGCCCACAGCCCACGGGGTAGTACATGCTCTCACCTCTCCATTCTCTGATCAAAATATAAAGTTTCCTTTGCTTGTGAACCAAACTCAGTCTCGATCTGTTGGCCCCAATGACACTGGGCAGGGGGACACTTGTTGGGGTCCACTCTGGAGGATCAGTAACAGAAATTGAGACTATTGTAACCTCAATGAACAGATGTGTGAGCCAAAGTGTAGTTAACATAGAACAGTGTATAAGGCTCGGGTAAAATAAGATGTTTCTAACACTTCCATTGGATATTTCCATCACTTTATTATAAGCAAGTTCAGTGAAAAGGTTTGTCTTATTTGTCAGCTCAATATTAGAGAAATGAAGTGATTTCTTTCCAAGGATGTACATCTAATAATCTTGGTTAAACCTTCAATCTTGTTTTAAATGCTTTTCCATTGAAAATGATACCTCTCTTTCAGCTCCCCCATTTCTGAGAAGTATAAAATCTTATAATTTCTTATTACCAAAGGGGAAAGGTGGGAGGAGGGATAAATTAACAGTTTGGGATGAACACATACACACTGCTATGTATAAAATAGATCATCAACAAGGAACTACTGTATAGCACAGGGAACTACACTCAACATTTTGCAATAACCTATAAGGGGAAATAATCTGAAAAAGAATAGATATTTTTATTGACATCATCTATCAATGACAGTTAAAGTGTAACCTAAGGGAAGCTGGTGGTGAGTGCTTCTGACCCTGAAGACTTCAATCATCTAAAGTTTGGACTCTGCCTACTTCCCAAGGCCCTTAATGAACATATGTGTAGCCGTAGCTTAAAAAATTCCCCAGTTTGGGTTTCAGGGAGACACTGATTTTGAAAAAGCCCTGGTGTTCTCCTTACATGAATGGGACTCTTCCTACTGCTAAAACATGTCTGTCACACCCAGAGGATGGTATACCGTCTGATCGGGAAGAGTTTGGAAAAGGCATCTCATCTCCTCATCTCCTGGTGCTCGGGTTCACCCCTCCAGCGTCTTTACTAACAGTCTCCCCACTTGGAGATGTCAGCACTGTCAACATCCTGTTGCGTACAGTTTGGAATTTGTCCAGAGGATGAAGCGGAAGGATGAGGAACAATGAGAGGCAAGTCCTACGTGTTCAGACAGGCACATGTCACTCTAATTTCCAATCAGGAAGACGAATTGACCAAAGGCTAGGGTTGCCCATGGAAACAGTATAGGGCTTGAGGAAATCCCGCTGCTTTGTGGCCAGTTCCCATAAACACAAGTTGAACAATAGAACTCAGGGGCAGTAAAATTCACAAAACTGCAGAGTTGAAAATATCCATCACTGAAAAATGTCTTGAGGAAAGTCAGAGAAAAGGACTTGTAAGCAAGGGAGAATGGCAGGAAAGGGATTTGAGGAGGTAGAAAGGACTCGCCGTTAAGCACAAGAAAAGGAGCTGAACATTGCCAACATTGCAGTTGGCCAAAAAGGGTGTATGCGTTTTTTTGTGTATATATTCAAGAAAAGAGCGTACACCTTTTTAGCCAACCAAACAGGTGGGCACTGGAAGTCAATACTACAAAAGACATCACTTCGCATCAGTCAGAAGAGCCATCCTCATAAAGCGTAAACAACAGAAATGCAGGACAGGGCAAGGAGAAGAGGGAGCCCTGTGAGACTTATAGTGGAAATGTATATTGCCAACGGCCATTCTGGAGAAGTGTATTGTGTTTACTAAAGCATCTAAACAATGAGCTACAGAGCATAGGGCACTTGCACTCATGGGCGTATATCTTGGGAAAAACAAAAATCGAGAGGACACAGGCACCCCAATGTTTACCCCCTCTCTGTTTAAAAGATCCTCGACTAAGATATAACTCAAATGTCTCTGGAGGGAAAAAATGGATAGAGATGTGGTACTTAGGTAGAGTGGAATATTATTCAGCCTGGAAATCAATGAAATATGGCCAGCTGTAACAACTCTGGAGGAGTTACGTATGATCATTCTAAGTGACAGAATTCAAAAAGAAGAAGACACATATCATAAGATATCACTTAAAGGTGGAATCCAAAATGGCTACACATGAAATAAATTACAAAACAAAAACATAGTCAAATATGTAGAAAACACGCATAAGGCTGCTAAACGGGAAAGGTGGGGAGGGGTGAGGCATCATCCAGGAGGTTGAAATTAGCAAAGATACCATTCCAAATACCAAACTGATAATCAACAAGGCCTACACGGTAGCTAAAAGAACTGCACTCAGCACACTCAAGTCACCGGAAAAGAATATATACGACTGGTAAGAATCTGAAAAAGAATTTATTGATGTCTCTCTGTACGTGAATCAAGTGGATGTACAGCAGCAAGAAACAGAGCTTTGAAAATCAGCTGTAACCAATATAGTAATAAATTGAAAAAAATAAACGACAGAGAGACAGAGAAAACCTCTTACAACTTTTCCTCAGGGACGGTGATGCAACATGGATTGAACACATCTAGACCCACAGCAGGATGAGACATAAGGCTGGAAACTGTTTGCGCTAAGAGAAATGTGAGGTTGGGTGAGGAAATGCACACCCTTTAAAGTAATACTACCTGGTACCCATTCAATGGGTCCCAAATCTGCAGGTTCAAGGGATCTTCCTACAGCTAAAACATGCATGGAAAACCCAGAGGACTGTACACCATGTGATCGGGAGATGTGTCTAAAATGCACCTCATTTATCCTCTCCTGGTGCTCCTGTTCACCATTCCAGCCACGTTACTTAGAAGCTCCCCACTTGGAGAATCAGCACATTTAAACTTCTGTTTCACACATTTTGCAAATTGTGAGGAGGATGAACGGGAAGAGGGGGAACCAATGAGAGAAGAGTTGTAGGGGTTTGGACGGGCACATATCACTCTAATTTCCCATTAAGAATAAGAATTAAAAAAAGGCTCAGCCTGCCTCGCCGGAGCCAAAATAGGGCCTGAAGCAATCCTGCGGGTTTGAGGCCAGCTCACAAAAGAGCAACTTAAAACATGGAGCTCAGGGTCACTGCAATTCACAAACCTGCAGAGTTATAAATGAAAACTAACGTCCAAAAATATGTTGAGGTAAGGCAAAGAAGAGGATCTGAATGCAAGACAGAATTGCAAGAAACAGATTTCAAGAGATAGATTGGACTCGTCTTTAACGCACATGAAAAGCGGCAGAATTTCGACAATGATGCAGTTGGCCCAAAAGGGCGTATGCGATTTTTCCTGATTATATCCAGGAAAAAACGCATACGCACTTTATGGGCAACGAAGCAAGCAAGCAATGCAAATGTGCACAACAAAGAAGTCTCATTTCCCACCGGTCAAAAGGGCCATCCTAAAAAATTGTAAAAACCAGAAATGCAGGACAGGCCATGGAGAACAGGGAGCCTTTATACGCTGATGGGCAGTGTGTGAACTGCCGAGAGCCACTCTGGAGAAGTGTATGGTGGTTCCTAAATCATCTAAAAACAGAGCTACAGAGCATAGGACACTTCCAATCATGGGAGTATATCTAGGGAAGTCTAAAAATCAACAAGACACAAGCACACCACAGTTTAGGGCTACTCTGTTTACAAGAACCTCAACTTCAGTACACCTTAAATATCCCAGGAAAGAGAACAATGGATAAAGAAGATGTGGTACTTATGTACAATGGAATATCTCTTCACCATGAAATCAATGTAATAAGGCTAGTAGAAGGATAAAGAGTGGATTTAGGTCCGATAATACTACTTGAAATAAGTCAAACAGAAAAAGAAACATATCATAAGATATCACTTATAGAGGGAGGGTAAATATGGCTGCACAAGAAATGAATTACAGAACAGAACAGTGTCTCACATTTAGAAAACACACTTATGTCAGCTTAAGGGGAAAGGAGAGGTGGGGTGATGCATAAAACCAGAGTTTGAAATTAGCACAGATACCGTTCAAGAAACCAAATAGGTATTAGACAAGATCTACACCTTGCTCAATGAACTGGCCTCAACACACCCTATACACCGCAGAGAAATATATCTGAGTAATAAGAATCTTAAAACCCATGTATTGATATATCTCCATAAGGGAATCAAGTGTGTGCAGAGCGGCACAAACACAGCAGTGAAAATGAGCTAAACCCCATTATAGAAATAAATTTTAAAAACAAAACGCAGAAACAATGAAAGAGAGAAAAATTCTTACAAAATTCGCTCAGGGGCTGTGATGCAACCTGGATTGACCACATATAAACCCACAGCTGGATAAGACATAAGGCTGGACACTTGGGGCTGAGAGGATTGGTGAGCTTCGGTGAGCAACTGCCGAAAGTTTAATGCAATACTTCATGCTACTCATTCCAAGGGTCCCAACACTCCAGGTTGAAGGGAATCTTCCTACAGCTAAACCATGCTTGGGAAACCCAGCGACTGGTATACCATATGATCGGGAAAGGTTTCTAAAACACACCACATTTTTCCTCTCCTGGGGCTCCGGATCGACATTCCAGCCGCTTTACTAACAACATCCCCACATGGAGAGTCAATGCCTTTAAGTCCTGGTATCGCACAGTCTTCAGTTAGTGCGGAGGATGAATGGGAATAGGGGGAACCAGTGAGAAACTAGCTGTAGCGGTTTCAATGGGCACATGTCACTCTAATTTCACATCAGTAAGAAGAATGAACCAAAGGCACAGCAAGGTGCCCCAGAAGAAGAATAGGGCTTCAAGGAATCCTGTGGTTATGGGGCAAGATCACAAAACTAAGAACTGAAAAATGGAGCTAAGGGCCACTGCAATTCAAAAACCTGACTTGCCCAAAAAGGCGTATGTGTTTTTTCCTGAATATATTCAGGAAAAAACGCATACGCCCTTTTTGGCCAACCAAGCAAGCTTGCAAAGGAAATCTGCACTACAATGAAGTCTCAATTCCCCCTGGTCAAAAGGGCCATCTGAAAAAAGTGTATAATCCATAAAGGCATGACAGGCCATGGAGAACTGGGAGCCATCTTATGCTGATGGGCGGGATGTAAATTGCCAACAGCCACTCTGGAGAAGTGTTTGGTGTTTCCTGAAACATCTAAAAAACAAAGCAACAGAGCCTAGGGCACTTCCACTTATGGTCCTATAGCTTAGGGCAATTAAAATCAAAAAGACACAGCCAGCCAAAAGTTTGGGATGGCTCTGTTTACAAGAACCTCATATACGGTACAAGTTCAATATCGCAGAAAGTGAAAAATGGATAAAGAAGTTGTGGTACTTACGTACAATGCAATATCACTCAGCAATGAAATCTATGTCATCAGGCCCGTAGCAGCATAATGAGTGGACTAAGTACGATGAATCTAACTAAAATAAGTCACACAGAAAAAGAAACATCATAAGGTATCACTAATACACGGAATGTAAACTTGGCTACACAGGAACTGAATTCCAAAACAGAACAGGGTCTCAAATTTAGAAAACCAACTTATGCTTGCTTAAGGGGAAAGGTGAGTTGGGGTGCTGCATAAAACCAGAGATTGAAATGAGCACAGATAAAGTTCCTTAAGCCAAATATGGAATAGACAAGAGCTACTCCTTGCTCAACGAAATGGACTCAACACCCCATATTCAACGCCTAGGAATATACCTGACTAGTAAGAATCATAAAACCTATGGATTTATATATCTCTGTAAGAGAATCAAGAGTGTGTACAGCTGCATTAAAGCAGTGAAAATCAGGTAAATACCATAATAAAAATAAATTTCTTAAACAAAACACAATGACAGTGAAATAGAGAGAAATACTTAAGTAATCATTCAAGGCTTCTGATGCAACCTGCATTTACCACATCTACACCCAGAGCTGGGTGACACATAAGGCTGGACACTTGGGGCTCATAAGATTGGTGAGGTTCGGTGAGCAAATGAAGACATTTGAAGTCATATTGCATGGTACCCATTCCATGGTTCTCAACTCTCCAGGATTAAGGGATACTTCCTTCAGCTAAAACATGCATGTGGAACCCAGAGAATGATCAACCGTGTGATCGGGAGACGTGTTCAAAAATGTGTCAGTTTTCGTCCCCTGGTACTCAGGTGCAACATGCCAGACGCTTTACTAACACTCTCCCGACTTGGAGAGTCAGTGCCTTTAACCTCCTGTTTGGCCCAGTTTGCAATTTCTGTGGAAGATGAACAGGAATAGGCAGAACCAATGACAGACTAGATGGAGGTGTCTGGATGGGCAAATTTAACTCTCATTTCGCACCAGGAAGAGGAATTAACCAAAGGCTCAGCGTGCCGTGCCGGAACCAGATTAGGGCCTGAAGCCATCCTGCGGTGTTGCGGCCAGCTCACGAGAAAGCGAGTTGAAGAAAGGAGCTCAGGGGCACTGTAATTCACAAACCTGCAGAGTTATAAATGACAGCTATCGTCCAAAAATATACTGAAGTAAGGCTGCCAAGAGGACTTGAAAGCGGGGCAGAATTGCAGGAAACCGATTTCAGGAGGTAGACTGGAATTGCATTGAAAGCATAGGAAAAGAGGCAGAACGTCCACAATGATGCACTTGGCCAAAAAGGGCGTATGCGTTTTTTCCTGAATATATTCAGGAAAAAACGCATACGCCCTTTTTGGCCAACCAAGCAAGCTTGCAAAGGAAATCTGCACTACAGTGAAGTCTCACTTCCCCCCGGTCAAAAGGGCCATCTGAAAAAAGTGTAAAATCCAGAAAGGCAGGACAGGCCATGGCGAACTGGGAGCCTTGTTATGCTGATGGGCGGGATGTCAATTGCCAACAGCCACTCGGGAGAAGTGTATGGTGTTTCCTGAAACATCTAAAAAACAAAGCAACAGAGCCTAGGGCACTTCCACTTATGGTCCTATAGCTTAGGGAAATTAAAATCAAAAAGACACAGCCACCCCAAAAGTTGGGACGGCTCTGTTTACAAGAACCTGGTTTATGGTACAAGTTCAATATCGCAGAAAGTGAAAAATGGATAAAGAAGTTGTGGTACTTACGTACAATGCAATATCACTCAGCAATGAAATCTATGTCATCAGGCCCGTAGCAGCATAATGAGTGGATTCAGGTACGATGATTCTAACTGAAATAAGTCACACAGAAAAAGAAACATCATAAGATATCACTAATACACGGAATGTAAACTTGGCTACACAGGAACTGAATTACAAAACAGAACAGGGTCTCAAATTTAGAAAACCAACTTATGCTTGCTTAAGGGGAAAGGTGAGTTGGGGTGCTGCATTAAACCAGAGATTGAAATGAGCACAGATAAAGTTCCTTAAGCCAAATATGGAATAGACAAGAGCTACTCCTTGCTCAATGAAATGGACTCAACACCCCATATAAAATGCCTAAGAGTGTACCTGACTAGGAAGTATCTTAAAACCTATGGATTGCTATGTCTCCGAAAGAGAATCAAGCGTGTGTACAGGGGCATAAACGCAGCAGTGATAGGATTGGAGAAGTTCGGTGAGCAAATGAAGACCCTTTGAAGTCATATTGCATGGTACCCATTCCACGGGTCTCAACTCTCCAGGTTGAAGGTATTCTTCCTTCAGCTAAAACATGCATGTGGAACCCAGAGTATGATCAACCGTGTGATCGGGAGACGTGTTCCAATATGTGTCAGTTTCCGTCCCCTGGTACTCGGGTGCAACATTCCAGACGCTTTACTAACACTCTCCCGACTTGGAGAGTCAGTGCCTTTAACCTCCTGTTTGGCCCAGTTTGCAATTTCTGCGGAAGATGAACAGGAATAGGGAGAACCAATGACAGACTAGCTGGAGGTGTCTGGACGGGCAAATTTAACTCTCATTTCCCACCAGGAAGAGGAATTAACCAAAGGCTCAGCGTGCCGTGCCGGAACCTGATTAGGGCCTGAAGCAATCCTGCGGTGTTGCGGCCAGCTCACGAGAAAGCGAGTTGAAGAAAGGAGCTCAGGGGCACTGTAATTCACAAACATGCAGAGTTATAAATGACAGCTATCGTCCGAAAATATACTGAAGTAAGGCTGCCAAGAGGACTTGAAAGCGGTACAGAATTGCAGGAAACCGATTTCAGGAGGTAGAATGGAATTGCATTTAAAGCATAGGAAAAGAGGCAGAACGTCCACAATGATGCACTTGGCCAAAAAGGGCGTATGCGTTTTTTCCTGAATATATTCAGGAAAAAACGCATACGCCCTTTTTGGCCAACCAAGCAAGCTTGCAAAGGAAATCTGCACTACAATGAAATCTCACTTCCCCCCGGTCAAGAGGGCCATCTGAAAAAAGTGTAAAATCCAGAAAGGCAGGACAGGCCATGGAGAACTGGGAGCCTTGTTATGCTGATGGGCGGGATGTCAATTGCCAACAGCCACTCGGGAGAAGTGTATGGTGTTTCCTGAAACATCTGAAAAACAAAGCAACAGAGCCTAGGGCACTTCCACTTATGGTCCTATAGCTTAGGGAAATTAAAATCAAAAAGACACAGCCACCCCAAAAGTTGGGACGGCTCTGTTTACAAGAACCTGGTTTACGGTACAAGTTCAATATCGCAGAAAGTGAAAAATGGATAAAGAAGTTGTGGTACTTACGTACAATGCAGTATCACTCAGCAAGGAAATCTATGTCATCAGGCCCGTAGCAGCATAATGAGTGGATTCAGGTATGATGATTCTAACTGAAATAAGTCACACAGGAAAAGAAACATCATAAGATATCACTAATACACGGAATGTAAACTTGGCTACACAGGAACTGAATTACAAAACAGAACAGGGTCTCAAATTTAGAAACCCAACATATGCTTGCTTAAGGGGAAAGGTGAGTTGGGGTGCTGCATAAAACCAGAGATTGAAATGAGCACAGATAAAGTTCCTTAAGCCAAATATGGAATAGACAAGAGCTACTCCTTGCTCAACGAAATGGATTCAACACACCATATTAAACACCTAAGAATATACCTGACTAGGAATTAGTTTAAAACCTATGGATTGCTATGTCTCTGAAAGAGAATCAAGCGTGTGTGCAGGGGCTTAAACGCAGCAGTGATAGGATTGGAGAGGTTCGGTGAGCAAATGAAGACCCTTTGAAGTCATATTGCATGGTACCCATTCCACGCGTCTCAACTCTCCAGGTTTAAGGTATTCTTCCTTCAGCTAAAACATGCATGTGGAACCCAGAGTATGATCAACCGTGTGATCGGGAGACGTGTTCCAATATGTCTCAGTTTTCGTCCCCTGGTACTCGGGTGCAACATTCCAGACGCTTTAGTAACACTCTCCCGACTTGGAGAGTCAGTGCCTTTAACCTCCTGTTTGGCCCAGTTTGCAATTTCTGCGGAAGATGAACAGGAATAGGGAGAACCAATGACAGACTAGATGGAGGTGTCTGGATGGGCAAATTTAACTCTCATTTCGCACCAGGAAGAGGAATTAACCAAAGGCTCAGCGTGCCGTGCCGGAACCAGATTAGGGCCTGAAGCAATCCTGCGGTGTTGCGGCCAGCTCACGAGAAAGCGAGTTGAAGAAAGGAGCTCAGGGGCACTGTAATTCACAAACCTGCAGAGTTATAAATGACAGCTATCGTCCAAAAATATACTGAAGTAAGGCTGCCAAGAGGACTTGAAAGCGGGGCAGAATTGCAGGAAACCGATTTCAGGAGGTAGACTGGAATTGCATTTAAAGCATAGGAAAAGAGGCAGAACGTCCACAATGATGCACTTGGCCAAAAAGGGCGTATGCGTTTTTTCCTGAATATATTCAGGAAAAAACGCATATGCACTTTTTGGCCAACCAAGCAAGCTTGCAAAGGAAATCTGCACTACAATGAAGTCTCACTTCCCCCCGGTCAAAAGGGCCATCTGAAAAAAGTGTAAAATCCAGAAAGGCAGGACAGGCCATGGAGAACTGGGAGCCTTGTTATGCTGATGGGCGGGATGTGAATTGCCAACAGCCACTCGGGAGAAGTGTATGGTGTTTCCTGAAACATCTGAAAAACAAAGCAACAGAGCCTAGGGCACTTCCACTTATGGTCCTATAGCTTAGGGAAATTAAAATAAAAAAGACACAGCCACCCCAAAAGTTGGGACAGCTCTGTTTAAAAGAACCTGGTTTATGGTACAAGTTCAATATCGCAGAAAGTGAAACATGGATAAAGAAGTTGTAGTACTTACGTACAATGCAATATCACTCTGCAGTGAAATCTATGTCATCAGGCCCGTAGCAGCATAATGAGTGGATTCAGGTATGATGATTCTAACTGAAATAAGTCACACAGAAAAAGAAACATCATAAGATATCACTAATACACGGAATGTAAACTTGGCTACACAGGAACTGAATTCCAAAACAGAACAGGGTCTCAAATTTAGAAACCCAACTTATGCTTGCTTAAGGGGAAAGGTGAGTTGGGGTGCTGCATAAAACCAGAGATTGAAATGAGCACAGATAAAGTTCCTTAAGCCAAATATGGAATAGACAAGAGCTACTCCTTGCTCAACGAAATGGATTCAACACCCCATATTAAACACCTAAGAATATACCTGACTAGGAAGTATCTTAAAACCTATGTATTGCTATGTCTCCGAAAGAGAATCAAGCGTGTGTGCAGGGTCATAAACGCAGCAGTGATAGGATTGGAGAGGTTCGGTGAGCAAATGAAGACCCTTTGAAGTCATATTGCATGGTACCCATTCCACGGGTCTCAACTCTCCAGGTTTAAGGTATTCTTCCTTCAGCTAAAACATGCATGTGGAACCCAGAGTATGATCAACCGTGTGATCGGGAGACGTGTTCCAATATGTGTCAGTTTTCGTCCCCTGGTACTCGGGTGCAACATTCCAGACGCTTTACTAACACTCTCCCGACTTGGAGAGTCAGTGCCTTTAACCTCCTATTTGGCCCAGTTTGCAATTTCTGCGGAAGATGAACAGGAATAGGGAGAACCAATGACAGACTAGCTGGAGGTGTCTGGATGGGCAAATTTAACTCTCATTTCGCACCAGGAAGAGGAATTAACCAAAGGCTCAGCGTGCCATGCCGGAACCAGATTAGAGCCTGAAGCAATCCTGCGGTGTTGCGGCCAGCTCACGAGAAAGCGAGTTGAAGAAAGGAGCTCAGGGGCACTGTAATTCACAAACCTGCAGAGTTATAAATGACAGCTATCGTCCAAAAATATACTGAAGTAAGGCTGCCAAGAGGACTTGAAAGCGGGGCAGAATTGCAGGAAACCGATTTCAGGAGGTAGACTGGAATTGCATTTAAAGCATAGGAAAAGAGGCAGAACGTCCACAATGATGCACTTGGCCAAAAAGGGCGTATGCGTTTTTTCCTGAATATATTCAGGAAAAAACGCATACGCCCTTTTTGGCCAACCAAGCAAGCTTGCAAAGGAAATCTGCACTACAGTGAAGTCTCACTTCCCCCCGGTCAAAAGGGCCATCTGAAAAAAATGTAAAATCCAGAAAGGCAGGACAGGCCATGGAGAACTGGGAGCCTTGTTATGCTGATGGGCGGGATGTAAATTGCCAACAGCCACTCGGGAGAAGTGTATGGTGTTTCCTGAAACATCTAAAAACAAAGCAACAGAGCCTAGGGCACTTCCACTTATGGTCCTATAGCTTAGGGAAATTAAAATCAAAAAGACACAGCCACCCCAAAGGTTGGGACGGCTCTGTTTACAAGAACCTGGTTTACAGTACAAGTTCAATATTGCAGAAAGTGAAAAATGGATAAAGAAGTTGTGGTACTTACGTACAATGCAGTATCACTCAGCAATGAAATCTATGTCATCAGGCCCATAGAAGCATAATGAGTGGATTCAGGTATGATGATTCTAACTGAAATAAGTCACACAGAAAAAGAAACATCATAAGATATCACTAATACACGGAATGTAAACTTGGCTACACAGGAACTGAATTACAAAACAGAACAGGGTCTCAAATTTAGAAACCCAACTTATGCTTGCTTAAGGGGAAAGGTGAGTTGGGGTGCTGCATAAAACCAGAGATTGAAATGAGCACAGATAAAGTTCCTTAAGCCAAATATGGAATAGACAAGAGCTACTCCTTGCTCAATGAAATGGACTCAACACCCCATATTAAATGCCTAAGAGTGTACCTGACTAGGAAGTATCTTAAAACCTATGGATTGCTATGTCTCCGAAAGAGAATCAAGCATGTGTACAGGGGCATAAACGCAGCAGTGATAGGATTGGAGAAGTTCGGTGAGCAAATGAAGACCCTTTGAAGTCATATTGCATGGTACCCATTCCACGGGTCTCAACTCTCCAGGTTTAAGGTATTCTTCCTTCAGCTAAAACATGCATGTGGAACCCAGAGTATGATCAACCGTGTGATCGGGAGATGTGTTCCAAAATGTGTCAGTTTTCGTCCCCTGGTACTCGGGTGAAACATTCCAGACGTTTTACTAACACTCTCCCGACTTGGAGAGTCAGTGCCTTTAACCTCCTGTTTGGCCCAGTTTGCAATTTCTGTGGAAGATGAACAGGAATAGGGAGAACCAATGACAGACTAGCTGGAGGTGTCTGGACGGGCAAATTTAACTCTCATTTCCCACCAGGAAGAGGAATTAACCAAAGGCTCAGCGTGCCGTGCCGGAACCAGATTAGGGCCTGAAGCAATCCTGCGGTGTTGCGGCCAGCTCACGAGAAAGCGAGTTGAAGAAAGGAGCTCAGGGGCACTGTAATTCACAAACCTGCAGAGTTATAAATGACAGCTATCGTCCAAAAATATACTGAAGTAAGGCTGCCAAGAGGACTTGAAAGCGGGGCAGAATTGCAGGAAACCGATTTCAGGAGGTAGACTGGAGTTGCATTTAAAGCATAGGAAAAGAGGCAGAACGTCCACAATGATGCACTTGGCCAAAAAGGGCGTATGCGTTTTTTCCTGAATATATTCAGGAAAAAACGCATACGCCCTTTTTGGCCAACCAAGCAAGCTTGCAAAGGAAATCTGCACTACAATGAAGTCTCACTTCCCCCCGGTCAAAAGGGACATCTGAAAAATGTGTAAAATCCAGAAAGGCAGGACAGGCCATGGAGAACTGGGAGCCTTGTTATGCTGATGGGCGGGATGTCAATTGCCAACAGCCACTCGGGAGAAGTGTATGGTGTTTCCTGAAACATCTAAAAAACAAAGCAACAGAGCCTAGGGCACTTCCACTTATGGTCCTATAGCTTAGGGAAATTAAAATCAAAAAGACACAGCCACCCCAAAAGTTGGGACGGCTCTGTTTACAAGAACCTGGTTTACGGTACAAGTTCAATATCGCAGAAAGTGAAAAATGGATAAAGAAGTTGTGGTACTTACGTACAATGCAGTATCACTCAGCAATGAAATCTATGTCATCAGGCCCGTAGCAGCATAATGAGTGGATTCAGGTATGATGATTCTAACTGAAATAAGTCACACAGAAAAAGAAATATCATAAGATATCACTAATACACGGAATGTAAACTTGGCTACACAGGAACTGAATTCCAAAACAGAACAGGGTCTCAAATTTAGAAAACCAACTTATGCTTGCTTAAGGGGAAAGGTGAGTTGGGGTGCTGCATAAAACCAGAGATTGAAATGAGCACAGATAAAGTTCCTTAAGCCAAATATGGAATAGACAAGAGCTACACCTTGCTCAACGAAATGGACTCAACACCCCAAATTAAATGCCTAAGAGTGTACCTGACTAGGAAGTATCTTAAAACCTATGGATTGCTATGTCTCTGAAAGAGAATCAAGTGTGTGTACAGGGGCATAAACGCAGCAGTGATAGGATTGGAGAAGTTCTGTGAGCAAATGAAGACCCTTTGAAGTCATATTGCATGGTACCCATTCCACGGGTCTCAACTCTCCAGGTTTAAGGTATTCTTCCTTCAGCTAAAACATGCATGTGGAACCCAGAGTATGATCAACCGTGTGATCGGGAGATGTGTTCCAAAATGTGTCAGTTTTCGTCCCCTGGTACTCGGGTGCAACATTCCAGACGCTTTACTAACACTCTCCCGACTTGGAGAGTCAGTGCCTTTAACCTCCTGTTTGGCCCAGTTTGCAATTTCTGCGGAAGATGAACAGGAATAGGGAGAACCAATGACAGACTAGCTGGAGATGTCTGGACGGGCAAATTTAACTCTCATTTCCCACCAGGAAGAGGAATTAACCAAAGGCTCAGCGTGCCGTGCCGGAACCAGATTAGGGCCTGAAGCCATCCTGCGGTGTTGCGGCCAGCTCACGAGAAAGCGAGTTGAAGAAAGGAGCTCAGGGGCACTGTAATTCACAAACCTGCAGAGTTATAAATGACAGCTATCGTCCAAAAATATACTGAAGTAAGGCTGCCAAGAGGACTTGAAAGCGGGGCAGAATTGCAGGAAACCGATTTCAGGAGGTAGACTGGAATTGCATTGAAAGCATAGGAAAAGAGGCAGAACGTCCACAATGATACACTTGGCCAAAAAGGGCGTATGCGTTTTTTCCTGAATATATTCAGGAAAAAACGCATACGCACTTTTTGGCCAATCAAGCAAGCTTGCAAAGGAAATCTGCACTACAGTGAAGTCTCACTTCCCCCCGGTCAAAAGGGCCATCTGAAAAAAGTGTAAAATCCAGAAAGGCAGGACAGGCCATGGCGAACTGGGAGCCTTGTTATGCTGATGGGCGGGATGTCAATTGCCAACAGCCACTCGGGAGAAGTGTATGGTGTTTCCTGAAACATCTAAAAAACAAAGCAACAGAGCCTAGGGCACTTCCACTTATGGTCCTATAGCTTAGGGAAATTAAAATCAAAAAGACACAGCCACCCCAAAAGTTGGGACGGCTCTGTTTACAAGAACCTGGTTTACGGTACAAGTTCAATACCGCAGAAAGTGAAAAATGGATAAAGAAGTTGTGGTACTTACGTACAATGCAGTATCACTCAGCAATGAAATCTATGTCATCAGGCCCGTAGCAGCATAATGAGTGGATTCAGGTATGATGATTCAAACTGAAATAAGTCACACAGAAAAAGAAACATCATAAGATATCACTAATACACGGAATGTAAACTTGGCTACACAGGAACTGAATTACAAAACAGAACAGGGTCTCAAATTTAGAATCCCAACTTATGCTTGCTTAAGGGGAAAGGTGAGTTGGGGTGCTGCATAACACCAGAGATTGAAATGAGCACAGATAAAGTTCCTTAAGCCAAATATGGAATAGACAAGAGCTACTCATTGCTCAACGAAATGGATTCAACACCCCATATTAAACACCTAAGAATATACCTGACTAGGAAGTATCTTAAAACCTATGGATTGCTATGTCTCCGAAAGAGAATCAAGCGTGTGTGCAGGGGCATAAACGCAGCAGTGATAGGATTGGAGAGGTTCGGTGAGCATGTGAAGACCCTTTGAAGTCATATTGCATGGTACCCATTCCACGGGTCTCAACTCTCCAGGTTTAAGGTATTCTTCCTTCAGCTAAAACATGCATGTGGAACCCAGAGTATGATCAACCGTGTGATCGGGAGACGTGTTCCAATATGTGTCAGTTTTCGTCCCCTGGTACTCGGGTGCAACATTCCAGACGCTTTACTAACACTCTCCCGACTTGGAGAGTCAGTGCCTTTAACCTCCTGTTTGGCCCAGTTTGCAATTTCTGCGGAAGATGAACAGGAATAGGGAGAACCAATGACAGACTAGCTGGAGGTGTCTGGACGGGCAAATTTAACTCTCATTTCCCACCAGGAAGAGGAATTAACCAAAGGCTCAGCGTGCCGTGCCGGAACCAGATTAGGGCCTGAAGCCATCCTGCGGTGTTGCGGCCAGCTCACGAGAAAGCGAGTTGAAGAAAGGAGCTCAGGGGCACTGTAATTCACAAACCTGCAGAGTTATAAATGACAGCTATCGTCCAAAAATATACTGAAGTAAGGCTGCCAAGAGGACTTGAAAGCGGGGCAGAATTGCAGGAAACCGATTTCAGGAGGTAGACTGGAATTGCATTGAAAGCATAGGAAAAGAGGCAGAACGTCCACAATGATGCACTTGGCCAAAAAGGGCGTATGCGTTTTTTCCTGACTATATTCAGGAAAAAACGCATACGCCCTTTTTGGCCAACCAAGCAAGCTTGCAAAGGAAATCTGCACTACAGTGAAGTCTCACTTCCCCCCGGTCAAAAGGGCCATCTGAAAAAAGTGTAAAATCCAGAAAGGCAGGACAGGCCATGGAGAACTGGGAGCCTTGTTATGCTGATGGGCGGGATGTCAATTGCCAACAGCCACTCGGGAGAAGTGTATGGTGTTTCCTGAAACATCTAAAAAACAAAGCAACAGAGCCTAGGGCACTTCCACTTATGGTCCTATAGCTTAGGGAAATTAAAATCAAAAAGACACAGCCACCCCAAAAGTTGGGACAGCTCTGTTTAAAAGAACCTGGTTTATGGTACAAGTTCAATATCGCAGAAAGTGAAACATGGATAAAGAAGTTGTGGTACTTACGTACAATGCAATATCACTCTGCAGTGAAATCTATGTCATCAGGCCCGTAGCAGCATAATGAGTGGATTCAGGTATGATGATTCTAACTGAAATAAGTCACACAGAAAAAGAAACATCATAAGATATCACTAATACACGGAAGGTAAACTTGGCTACACAGGAACTGAATTCCAAAACAGAACAGGGTCTCAAATTTAGAAAACCAACTTATGCTTGCTTAAGGGGAAAGGTGAGTTGGGGTGCTGCATAAAACCAGAGATTGAAATGAGCACAGATAAAGTTCCTTAAGCCAAATATGGAATAGACAAGAGCTACTCCTTGCTCAACGAAATGGATTCAACACCCCATATTAAACACCTAAGAATATACCTGACTAGGAAGTATCTTAAAACCTATGGATTGCTATGTCTCCGAAAGAGAATCAAGCGTGTGTGCAGGGGCATAAACGCAGCAGTGATAGGATTGGAGAGGTTCGGTGAGCAAATGAAGACCCTTTGAAGTCATATTGCATGGTACCCATTCCACGGGTCTCAACTCTCCAGGTTTAAGGTATTCTTCCTTCAGCTAAAACATGCATGTGGAACCCAGAGTATGATCAACCGTGTGATCGGGAGACGTGTTCCAATATGTCTCAGTTTTCGTCCCCTGGTACTCGGGTGCAACATTCCAGACGCTTTAGTAACACTCTCCCGACTTGGAGAGTCAGTGCCTTTAACCTCCTGTTTGGCCCAGTTTGCAATTTCTGCGGAAGATGAACAGGAATAGGGAGAACCAATGACAGACTAGATGGAGGTGTCTGGATGGGCAAATTTAACTCTCATTTCGCACCAGGAAGAGGAATTAACCAAAGGCTCAGCGTGCCGTGCCGGAACCAGATTAGGGCCTGAAGCAATCCTGCGGTGTTGCGGCCAGCTCACGAGAAAGCGAGTTGAAGAAAGGAGCTCAGGGGCACTGTAATTCACAAACCTGCAGAGTTATAAATGACAGCTATCGTCCAAAAATATACTGAAGTAAGGCTGCCAAGAGGACTTGAAAGCGGGGCAGAATTGCAGGAAACCGATTTCAGGAGGTAGACTGGAATTGCATTTAAAGCATAGGAAAAGAGGCAGAACGTCCACAATGATGCACTTGGCCAAAAAGGGCGTATGCGTTTTTTCCTGAATATATTCAGGAAAAAACGCATACGCCCTTTTTGGCCAACCAAGCAAGCTTGCAAAGGAAATCTGCACTACAGTGAAGTCTCACTTCCCCCCGGTCAAAAGGGCCATCTGAAAAAAATGTAAAATCCAGAAAGGCAGGACAGGCCATGGAGAACTGGGAGCCTTGTTATGCTGATGGGCGGGATGTAAATTGCCAACAGCCACTCGGGAGAAGTGTATGGTGTTTCCTGAAACATCTAAAAAACAAAGCAACAGAGCCTAGGGCACTTCCACTTATGGTCCTATAGCTTAGGGAAATTAAAATCAAAAAGACACAGCCACCCCAAAGGTTGGGACGGCTCTGTTTACAAGAACCTGGTTTACAGTACAAGTTCAATATTGCAGAAAGTGAAAAATGGATAAAGAAGTTGTGGTACTTACGTACAATGCAGTATCACTCAGCAATGAAATCTATGTCATCAGGCCCATAGCAGCATAATGAGTGGATTCAGGTATGATGATTCTAACTGAAATAAGTCACACAGAAAAAGAAACATCATAAGATATCACTAATACACGGAATGTAAACTTGGCTACACAGGAACTGAATTACAAAACAGAACAGGGTCTCAAATTTAGAAACCCAACTTATGCTTGCTTAAGGGGAAAGGTGAGTTGGGGTGCTGCATAAAACCAGAGATTGAAATGAGCACAGATAAAGTTCCTTAAGCCAAATATGGAATAGACAAGAGCTACTCCTTGCTCAATGAAATGGACTCAACACCCCATATTAAATGCCTAAGAGTGTACCTGACTAGGAAGTATCTTAAAACCTATGGATTGCTATGTCTCCGAAAGAGAATCAAGCATGTGTACAGGGGCATAAACGCAGCAGTGATAGGATTGGAGAAGTTCGGTGAGCAAATGAAGACCCTTTGAAGTCATATTGCATGGTACCCATTCCACGGGTCTCAACTCTCCAGGTTTAAGGTATTCTTCCTTCAGCTAAAACATGCATGTGGAACCCAGAGTATGATCAACCGTGTGATCGGGAGATGTGTTCCAAAATGTGTCAGTTTTCGTCCCCTGGTACTCGGGTGAAACATTCCAGACGTTTTACTAACACTCTCCCGACTTGGAGAGTCAGTGCCTTTAACCTCCTGTTTGGCCCAGTTTGCAATTTCTGTGGAAGATGAACAGGAATAGGGAGAACCAATGACAGACTAGCTGGAGGTGTCTGGACGGGCAAATTTAACTCTCATTTCCCACCAGGAAGAGGAATTAACCAAAGGCTCAGCGTGCCGTGCCGGAACCAGATTAGGGCCTGAAGCAATCCTGCGGTGTTGCGGCCAGCTCACGAGAAAGCGAGTTGAAGAAAGGAGCTCAGGGGCACTGTAATTCACAAACCTGCAGAGTTATAAATGACAGCTATCGTCCAAAAATATACTGAAGTAAGGCTGCCAAGAGGACTTGAAAGCGGGGCAGAATTGCAGGAAACCGATTTCAGGAGGTAGACTGGAATTGCATTGAAAGCATAGGAAAAGAGGCAGAACGTCCACAATGATGCACTTGGCCAAAAAGGGCGTATGCGTTTTTTCCTGAATATATTCAGGAAAAAACGCATACGCCCTTTTTGGCCAACCAAGCAAGCTTGCAAAGGAAATCTGCACTACAATGAAGTCTCACTTCCCCCCGGTCAAAAGGGCCATCTGAAAAAAGTGTAAAATCCAGAAAGGCAGGACAGGCCATGGAGAACTGGGAGCCTTGTTATGCTGATGGGCGGGATGTCAATTGCCAACAGCCACTCGGGAGAAGTGTATGGTGTTTCCTGAAACATCTAAAAAACAAAGCAACAGAGCCTAGGGCACTTCCACTTATGGTCCTATAGCTTAGGGAAATTAAAATCAAAAAGACACAGCCACCCCAAAAGTTGGGACGGCTCTGTTTACAAGAACCTGGTTTACGGTACAAGTTCAATATCGCAGAAAGTGAAAAATGGATAAAGAAGTTGTGGTACTTACGTACAATGCAGTATCACTCAGCAATGAAATCTATGTCATCAGGCCCGTAGCAGCATAATGAGTGGATTCAGGTATGATGATTCTAACTGAAATAAGTCACACAGAAAAAGAAATATCATAAGATATCACTAATACACGGAATGTAAACTTGGCTACACAGGAACTGAATTCCAAAACAGAACAGGGTCTCAAATTTAGAAAACCAACTTATGCTTGCTTAAGGGGAAAGGTGAGTTGGGGTGCTGCATAAAACCAGAGATTGAAATGAGCACAGATAAAGTTCCTTAAGCCAAATATGGAATAGACAAGAGCTACACCTTGCTCAACGAAATGGACTCAACACCCCAAATTAAATGCCTAAGAGTGTACCTGACTAGGAAGTATCTTAAAACCTATGGATTGCTATGTCTCTGAAAGAGAATCAAGTGTGTGTACAGGGGCATAAACGCAGCAGTGATAGGATTGGAGAAGTTCTGTGAGCAAATGAAGACCCTTTGAAGTCATATTGCATGGTACCCATTCCACGGGTCTCAACTCTCCAGGTTTAAGGTATTCTTCCTTCAGCTAAAACATGCATGTGGAACCCAGAGTATGATCAACCGTGTGATCGGGAGATGTGTTCCAAAATGTGTCAGTTTTCGTCCCCTGGTACTCGGGTGCAACATTCCAGACGCTTTACTAACACTCTCCCGACTTGGAGAGTCAGTGCCTTTAACCTCCTGTTTGGCCCAGTTTGCAATTTCTGCGGAAGATGAACAGGAATAGGGAGAACCAATGACAGACTAGCTGGAGGTGTCTGGACGGGCAAATTTAACTCTCATTTCCCACCAGGAAGAGGAATTAACCAAAGGCTCAGCGTGCCGTGCCGGAACCAGATTAGGGCCTGAAGCCATCCTGCGGTGTTGCGGCCAGCTCACGAGAAAGCGAGTTGAAGAAAGGAGCTCAGGGGCACTGTAATTCACAAACCTGCAGAGTTATAAATGACAGCTATCGTCCAAAAATATACTGAAGTAAGGCTGCCAAGAGGACTTGAAAGCGGGGCAGAATTGCAGGAAACCGATTTCAGGAGGTAGACTGGAATTGCATTGAAAGCATAGGAAAAGAGGCAGAACGTCCACAATGATGCACTTGGCCAAAAAGGGCGTATGCGTTTTTTCCTGAATATATTCAGGAAAAAACGCATACGCCCTTTTTGGCCAACCAAGCAAGCTTGCAAAGGAAATCTGCACTACAGTGAAGTCTCACTTCCCCCCGGTCAAAAGGGCCATCTGAAAAAAGTGTAAAATCCAGAAAGGCAGGACAGGCCATGGCGAACTGGGAGCCTTGTTATGCTGATGGGCGGGATGTCAATTGCCAACAGCCACTCGGGAGAAGTGTATGGTGTTTCCTGAAACATCTAAAAAACAAAGCAACAGAGCCTAGGGCACTTCCACTTATGGTCCTATAGCTTAGGGAAATTAAAATCAAAAAGACACAGCCACCCCAAAAGTTGGGACGGCTCTGTTTACAAGAACCTGGTTTACGGTACAAGTTCAATACCGCAGAAAGTGAAAAATGGATAAAGAAGTTGTGGTACTTACGTACAATGCAGTATCACTCAGCAATGAAATCTATGTCATCAGGCCCGTAGCAGCATAATGAGTGGATTCAGGTATGATGATTCAAACTGAAATAAGTCACACAGAAAAAGAAACATCATAAGATATCACTAATACACGGAATGTAAACTTGGCTACACAGGAACTGAATTACAAAACAGAACAGGGTCTCAAATTTAGAATCCCAACTTATGCTTGCTTAAGGGGAAAGGTGAGTTGGGGTGCTGCATAACACCAGAGATTGAAATGAGCACAGATAAAGTTCCTTAAGCCAAATATGGAATAGACAAGAGCTACTCATTGCTCAACGAAATGGATTCAACACCCCATATTAAACACCTAAGAATATACCTGACTAGGAAGTATCTTAAAACCTATGGATTGCTATGTCTCCGAAAGAGAATCAAGCGTGTGTGCAGGGGCATAAACGCAGCAGTGATAGGATTGGAGAGGTTCGGTGAGCATGTGAAGACCCTTTGAAGTCATATTGCATGGTACCCATTCCACGGGTCTCAACTCTCCAGGTTTAAGGTATTCTTCCTTCAGCTAAAACATGCATGTGGAACCCAGAGTATGATCAACCGTGTGATCGGGAGACGTGTTCCAATATGTGTCAGTTTTCGTCCCCTGGTACTCGGGTGCAACATTCCAGACGCTTTACTAACACTCTCCCGACTTGGAGAGTCAGTGCCTTTAACCTCCTGTTTGGCCCAGTTTGCAATTTCTGCGGAAGATGAACAGGAATAGGGAGAACCAATGACAGACTAGCTGGAGGTGTCTGGACGGGCAAATTTAACTCTCATTTCCCACCAGGAAGAGGAATTAACCAAAGGCTCAGCGTGCCGTGCCGGAACCAGATTAGGGCCTGAAGCCATCCTGCGGTGTTGCGGCCAGCTCACGAGAAAGCGAGTTGAAGAAAGGAGCTCAGGGGCACTGTAATTCACAAACCTGCAGAGTTATAAATGACAGCTATCGTCCAAAAATATACTGAAGTAAGGCTGCCAAGAGGACTTGAAAGCGGGGCAGAATTGCAGGAAACCGATTTCAGGAGGTAGACTGGAATTGCATTGAAAGCATAGGAAAAGAGGCAGAACGTCCACAATGATGCACTTGGCCAAAAAGGGCGTATGCGTTTTTTCCTGAATATATTCAGGAAAAAACGCATACGCCCTTTTTGGCCAACCAAGCAAGCTTGCAAAGGAAATCTGCACTACAGTGAAGTCTCACTTCCCCCCGGTCAAAAGGGCCATCTGAAAAAAGTGTAAAATCCAGAAAGGCAGGACAGGCCATGGAGAACTGGGAGCCTTGTTATGCTGATGGGCGGGATGTCAATTGCCAACAGCCACTCGGGAGAAGTGTATGGTGTTTCCTGAAACATCTAAAAAACAAAGCAACAGAGCCTAGGGCACTTCCACTTATGGTCCTATAGCTTAGGGAAATTAAAATCAAAAAGACACAGCCACCCCAAAAGTTGGGACAGCTCTGTTTAAAAGAACCTGGTTTATGGTACAAGTTCAATATCGCAGAAAGTGAAACATGGATAAAGAAGTTGTGGTACTTACGTACAATGCAATATCACTCTGCAGTGAAATCTATGTCATCAGGCCCGTAGCAGCATAATGAGTGGATTCAGGTATGATGATTCTAACTGAAATAAGTCACACAGAAAAAGAAACATCATAAGATATCACTAATACACGGAAGGTAAACTTGGCTACACAGGAACTGAATTCCAAAACAGAACAGGGTCTCAAATTTAGAAAACCAACTTATGCTTGCTTAAGGGGAAAGGTGAGTTGGGGTGCTGCATAAAACCAGAGATTGAAATGAGCACAGATAAAGTTCCTTAAGCCAAATATGGAATAGACAAGAGCTACTCCTTGCTCAACGAAATGGATTCAACACCCCATATTAAACACCTAAGAATATACCTGACTAGGAAGTATCTTAAAACCTATGGATTGCTATGTCTCCGAAAGAGAATCAAGCGTGTGTGCAGGGGCATAAACGCAGCAGTGATAGGATTGGAGAGGTTCGGTGAGCAAATGAAGACCCTTTGAAGTCATATTGCATGGTACCCATTCCACGGGTCTCAACTCTCCAGGTTTAAGGTATTCTTCCTTCAGCTAAAACATGCATGTGGAACCCAGAGTATGATCAACCGTGTGATCGGGAGACGTGTTCCAATATGTCTCAGTTTTCGTCCCCTGGTACTCGGGTGCAACATTCCAGACGCTTTAGTAACACTCTCCCGACTTGGAGAGTCAGTGCCTTTAACCTCCTGTTTGGCCCAGTTTGCAATTTCTGCGGAAGATGAACAGGAATAGGGAGAACCAATGACAGACTAGATGGAGGTGTCTGGATGGGCAAATTTAACTCTCATTTCGCACCAGGAAGAGGAATTAACCAAAGGCTCAGCGTGCCGTGCCGGAACCAGATTAGGGCCTGAAGCAATCCTGCGGTGTTGCGGCCAGCTCACGAGAAAGCGAGTTGAAGAAAGGAGCTCAGGGGCACTGTAATTCACAAACCTGCAGAGTTATAAATGACAGCTATCGTCCAAAAATATACTGAAGTAAGGCTGCCAAGAGGACTTGAAAGCGGGGCAGAATTGCAGGAAACCGATTTCAGGAGGTAGACTGGAATTGCATTGAAAGCATAGGAAAAGAGGCAGAACGTCCACAATGATGCACTTGGCCAAAAAGGGCGTATGCGTTTTTTCCTGAATATATTCAGGAAAAAACGCATACGCCCTTTTTGGCCAACCAAGCAAGCTTGCAAAGGAAATCTGCACTACAATGAAGTCTCACTTCCCCCCGGTCAAAAGGGCCATCTGAAAAAAGTGTAAAATCCAGAAAGGCAGGACAGGCCATGGAGAACTGGGAGCCTTGTTATGCTGATGGGCGGGATGTCAATTGCCAACAGCCACTCGGGAGAAGTGTATGGTGTTTCCTGAAACATCTAAAAAACAAAGCAACAGAGCCTAGGGCACTTCCACTTATGGTCCTATAGCTTAGGGAAATTAAAATAAAAAAGACACAGCCACCCCAAAAGTTGGGACAGCTCTGTTTAAAAGAACCTGGTTTATGGTACAAGTTCAATATCGCAGAAAGTGAAACATGGATAAAGAAGTTGTGGTACTTACGTACAATGCAGTATCACTCTGCAGTGAAATCTATGTCATCAGGCCCGTAGCAGCATAATGAGTGGATTCAGGTATGATGATTCTAACTGAAATAAGTCACACAGAAAAAGAAACATCATAAGATATCACTAATACACGGAATGTAAACTTGGCTACACAGGAACTGAATTACAAAACAGAACAGGGTCTCAAATTTAGAAACCCAACTTATGCTTGCTTAAGGGGAAAGGTGAGTTGGGGTGCTGCATAAAACCAGAGATTGAAATGAGCACAGATAAAGTTCCTTAAGCCAAATATGGAATAGACAAGAGCTACTCCTTGCTCAATGAAATGGACTCAACACCCCATATTAAATACCTAAGAGTGTACCTGACTAGGAAGTATCTTAAAACCTATGGATTGCTATGTCTCCGAAAGAGAATCAAGCATGTGTACAGGGGCATAAACGCAGCAGTGATAGGATTGGAGAGGTTCGGTGAGCAAATGAAGACCCTTTGAAGTCATATTGCATGGTACCCATTCCACGGGTCTCAACTCTCCAGGTTTAAGGTATTCTTCCTTCAGCTAAAACATGCATGTGGAACCCAGAGTATGATCAACCGTGTGATCGGGAGATGTGTTCCAAAATGTGTCAGTTTTCGTCCCCTGGTACTCGGGTGCAACATTCCAGACGCTTTACTAACACTCTCCCGACTTGGAAGGTCAGTGCCTTTAACCTCCTGTTTGGCCCAGTTTGCAATTTCTGCGGAAGATGAACAGGAATAGGGAGAACCAATGACAGACTAGATGGAGGTGTCTGGATGGGCAAATTTAACTCTCATTTCCCACCAGGAAGAGGAATTAACCAAAGGCTCAGCGTGCCGTGCCGGAACCAGATTAGGGCCTGAAGCAATCCTGCGGTGTTGCGGCCAGCTCACGAGAAAGCGAGTTGAAGAAAGGAGCTCAGGGGCACTGTAATTCACAAACCTGCAGAGTTATAAATGACAGCTATCGTCCAAAAATATACTGAAGTAAGGCTGCCAAGAGGACTTGAAAGCGGGGCAGAATTGCAGGAAACCGATTTCAGGAGGTAGACTGGAATTGCATTGAAAGCATAGGAAAAGAGGCAGAACGTCCACAATGATGCACTTGGCCAAAAAGGGCGTATGCGTTTTTTCCTGAATATATTCAGGAAAAAACGCATACGCCCTTTTTGGCCAACCAAGCAAGCTTGCAAAGGAAATCTGCACTACAGTGAAGTCTCACTTCCCCCCGGTCAAAAGGGCCATCTGAAAAAAGTGTAAAATCCAGAAAGGCAGGACAGGCCATGGAGAACTGGGAGCCTTGTTATGCTGATGGGCGGGATGTCAATTGCCAACAGCCACTCGGGAGAAGTGTATGGTGTTTCCTGAAACATCTAAAAAACAAAGCAACAGAGCCTAGGGCACTTCCACTTATGGTCCTATAGCTTAGGGAAATTAAAATCAAAAAGACACAGCCACCCCAAAAGTTGGGACAGCTCTGTTTAAAAGAACCTGGTTTATGGTACAAGTTCAATATCGCAGAAAGTGAAACATGGATAAAGAAGTTGTGGTACTTACGTACAATGCAATATCACTCTGCAGTGAAATCTATGTCATCAGGCCCGTAGCAGCATAATGAGTGGATTCAGGTATGATGATTCTAACTGAAATAAGTCACACAGAAAAAGAAACATCATAAGATATCACTAATACACGGAAGGTAAACTTGGCTACACAGGAACTGAATTCCAAAACAGAACAGGGTCTCAAATTTAGAAAACCAACTTATGCTTGCTTAAGGGGAAAGGTGAGTTGGGGTGCTGCATAAAACCAGAGATTGAAATGAGCACAGATAAAGTTCCTTAAGCCAAATATGGAATAGACAAGAGCTACTCCTTGCTCAACGAAATGGATTCAACACCCCATATTAAACACCTAAGAATATACCTGACTAGGAAGTATCTTAAAACCTATGGATTGCTATGTCTCCGAAAGAGAATCAAGCGTGTGTGCAGGGGCATAAACGCAGCAGTGATAGGATTGGAGAGGTTCGGTGAGCAAATGAAGACCCTTTGAAGTCATATTGCATGGTACCCATTCCACGGGTCTCAACTCTCCAGGTTTAAGGTATTCTTCCTTCAGCTAAAACATGCATGTGGAACCCAGAGTATGATCAACCGTGTGATCGGGAGACGTGTTCCAATATGTCTCAGTTTTCGTCCCCTGGTACTCGGGTGCAACATTCCAGACGCTTTAGTAACACTCTCCCGACTTGGAGAGTCAGTGCCTTTAACCTCCTGTTTGGCCCAGTTTGCAATTTCTGCGGAAGATGAACAGGAATAGGGAGAACCAATGACAGACTAGATGGAGGTGTCTGGATGGGCAAATTTAACTCTCATTTCGCACCAGGAAGAGGAATTAACCAAAGGCTCAGCGTGCCGTGCCGGAACCAGATTAGGGCCTGAAGCAATCCTGCGGTGTTGCGGCCAGCTCACGAGAAAGCGAGTTGAAGAAAGGAGCTCAGGGGCACTGTAATTCACAAACCTGCAGAGTTATAAATGACAGCTATCGTCCAAAAATATACTGAAGTAAGGCTGCCAAGAGGACTTGAAAGCGGGGCAGAATTGCAGGAAACCGATTTCAGGAGGTAGACTGGAATTGCATTGAAAGCATAGGAAAAGAGGCAGAACGTCCACAATGATGCACTTGGCCAAAAAGGGCGTATGCGTTTTTTCCTGAATATATTCAGGAAAAAACGCATACGCCCTTTTTGGCCAACCAAGCAAGCTTGCAAAGGAAATCTGCACTACAATGAAGTCTCACTTCCCCCCGGTCAAAAGGGCCATCTGAAAAAAGTGTAAAATCCAGAAAGGCAGGACAGGCCATGGAGAACTGGGAGCCTTGTTATGCTGATGGGCGGGATGTCAATTGCCAACAGCCACTCGGGAGAAGTGTATGGTGTTTCCTGAAACATCTAAAAAACAAAGCAACAGAGCCTAGGGCACTTCCACTTATGGTCCTATAGCTTAGGGAAATTAAAATAAAAAAGACACAGCCACCCCAAAAGTTGGGACAGCTCTGTTTAAAAGAACCTGGTTTATGGTACAAGTTCAATATCGCAGAAAGTGAAACATGGATAAAGAAGTTGTGGTACTTACGTACAATGCAGTATCACTCTGCAGTGAAATCTATGTCATCAGGCCCGTAGCAGCATAATGAGTGGATTCAGGTATGATGATTCTAACTGAAATAAGTCACACAGAAAAAGAAACATCATAAGATATCACTAATACACGGAATGTAAACTTGGCTACACAGGAACTGAATTACAAAACAGAACAGGGTCTCAAATTTAGAAACCCAACTTATGCTTGCTTAAGGGGAAAGGTGAGTTGGGGTGCTGCATAAAACCAGAGATTGAAATGAGCACAGATAAAGTTCCTTAAGCCAAATATGGAATAGACAAGAGCTACTCCTTGCTCAATGAAATGGACTCAACACCCCATATTAAATGCCTAAGAGTGTACCTGACTAGGAAGTATCTTAAAACCTATGGATTGCTATGTCTCCGAAAGAGAATCAAGCATGTGTACAGGGGCATAAACGCAGCAGTGATAGGATTGGAGAGGTTCGGTGAGCAAATGAAGACCCTTTGAAGTCATATTGCATGGTACCCATTCCACGGGTCTCAACTCTCCAGGTTTAAGGTATTCTTCCTTCAGCTAAAACATGCATGTGGAACCCAGAGTATGATCAACCGTGTGATCGGGAGATGTGTTCCAAAATGTGTCAGTTTTCGTCCCCTGGTACTCGGGTGCAACATTCCAGACGCTTTACTAACACTCTCCCGACTTGGAGAGTCAGTGCCTTTAACCTCCTGTTTGGCCCAGTTTGCAATTTCTGTGGAAGATGAACAGGAATAGGGAGAACCAATGACAGACTAGATGGAGGTGTCTGGATGGGCAAATTTAACTCTCATTTCCCACCAGGAAGAGGAATTAACCAAAGGCTCAGCGTGCCGTGCCGGAACCAGATTAGGGCCTGAAGCAATCCTGCGGTGTTGCGGCCAGCTCACGAGAAAGCGAGTTGAAGAAAGGAGCTCAGGGGCACTGTAATTCACAAACCTGCAGAGTTATAAATGACAGCTATCGTCCAAAAATATACTGAAGTAAGGCTGCCAAGAGGACTTGAAAGCGGGGCAGAATTGCAGGAAACCGATTTCAGGAGGTAGAATGGAATTGCATTTAAAGCATAGGAAAAGAGGCAGAACGTCCACAATGATGCACTTGGCCAAAAAGGGTGTATGCGTTTTTTCCTGAATATATTCAGGAAAAAACGCATACGCCCTTTTTGGCCAACCAAGCAAGCTTGCAAAGGAAATCTGCACTACAGTGAAGTCTCACTTCCCCCCGGTCAAAAGGGCCATCTGAAAAAAGTGTAAAATCCAGAAAGGCAGGACAGGCCATGGAGAACTGGGAGCCTTGTTATGCTGATGGGCGGGATGTCAATTGCCAACAGCCACTCGGGAGAAGTGTATGGTGTTTCCTGAAACATCTAAAAAACAAAGCAACAGAGCCTAGGGCACTTCCACTTATGGTCCTATAGCTTAGGGAAATTAAAATCAAAAAGACACAGCCACCCCAAAAGTTGGGACGGCTCTGTTTACAAGAACCTGGTTTACGGTACAAGTTCAATATCGCAGAAAGTGAAAAATGGATAAAGAAGTTGTGGTACTTACGTACAATGCAGTATCACTCAGCAATGAAATCTATGTCATCAGGCCCGTAGCAGCATAATGAGTGGATTCAGGTATGATGATTCTAACTGAAATAAGTCACACAGAAAAAGAAACATCATAAGATATCACTAATACACGGAAGGTAAACTTGGCTACACAGGAACTGAATTCCAAAACAGAACAGGGTCTCAAATTTAGAAAACCAACTTATGCTTGCTTAAGGGGAAAGGTGAGTTGGGGTGCTGCATAAAACCAGAGATTGAAATGAGCACAGATAAAGTTCCTTAAGCCAAATATGGAATAGACAAGAGCTACTCCTTGCTCAACGAAATGGATTCAACACCCCATATTAAACACCTAAGAATATACCTGACTAGGAAGTATCTTAAAACCTATGGATTGCTATGTCTCCGAAAGAGAATCAAGCGTGTGTGCAGGGGCATAAACGCAGCAGTGATAGGATTGGAGAGGTTCGGTGAGCAAATGAAGACCCTTTGAAGTCATATTGCATGGTACCCATTCCACGGGTCTCAACTCTCCAGGTTTAAGGTATTCTTCCTTCAGCTAAAACATGCATGTGGAACCCAGAGTATGATCAACCGTGTGATCGGGAGACGTGTTCCAATATGTCTCAGTTTTCGTCCCCTGGTACTCGGGTGCAACATTCCAGACGCTTTAGTAACACTCTCCCGACTTGGAGAGTCAGTGCCTTTAACCTCCTGTTTGGCCCAGTTTGCAATTTCTGCGGAAGATGAACAGGAATAGGGAGAACCAATGACAGACTAGATGGAGGTGTCTGGATGGGCAAATTTAACTCTCATTTCGCACCAGGAAGAGGAATTAACCAAAGGCTCAGCGTGCCGTGCCGGAACCAGATTAGGGCCTGAAGCAATCCTGCGGTGTTGCGGCCAGCTCACGAGAAAGCGAGTTGAAGAAAGGAGCTCAGGGGCACTGTAATTCACAAACCTGCAGAGTTATAAATGACAGCTATCGTCCAAAAATATACTGAAGTAAGGCTGCCAAGAGGACTTGAAAGCGGGGCAGAATTGCAGGAAACCGATTTCAGGAGGTAGACTGGAATTGCATTGAAAGCATAGGAAAAGAGGCAGAACGTCCACAATGATGCACTTGGCCAAAAAGGGCGTATGCGTTTTTTCCTGAATATATTCAGGAAAAAACGCATACGCCCTTTTTGGCCAACCAAGCAAGCTTGCAAAGGAAATCTGCACTACAATGAAGTCTCACTTCCCCCCGGTCAAAAGGGCCATCTGAAAAAAGTGTAAAATCCAGAAAGGCAGGACAGGCCATGGAGAACTGGGAGCCTTGTTATGCTGATGGGCGGGATGTCAATTGCCAACAGCCACTCGGGAGAAGTGTATGGTGTTTCCTGAAACATCTAAAAAACAAAGCAACAGAGCCTAGGGCACTTCCACTTATGGTCCTATAGCTTAGGGAAATTAAAATAAAAAAGACACAGCCACCCCAAAAGTTGGGACAGCTCTGTTTAAAAGAACCTGGTTTATGGTACAAGTTCAATATCGCAGAAAGTGAAACATGGATAAAGAAGTTGTGGTACTTACGTACAATGCAGTATCACTCTGCAGTGAAATCTATGTCATCAGGCCCGTAGCAGCATAATGAGTGGATTCAGGTATGATGATTCTAACTGAAATAAGTCACACAGAAAAAGAAACATCATAAGATATCACTAATACACGGAATGTAAACTTGGCTACACAGGAACTGAATTACAAAACAGAACAGGGTCTCAAATTTAGAAACCCAACTTATGCTTGCTTAAGGGGAAAGGTGAGTTGGGGTGCTGCATAAAACCAGAGATTGAAATGAGCACAGATAAAGTTCCTTAAGCCAAATATGGAATAGACAAGAGCTACTCCTTGCTCAATGAAATGGACTCAACACCCCATATTAAATGCCTAAGAGTGTACCTGACTAGGAAGTATCTTAAAACCTATGGATTGCTATGTCTCCGAAAGAGAATCAAGCATGTGTACAGGGGCATAAACGCAGCAGTGATAGGATTGGAGAGGTTCGGTGAGCAAATGAAGACCCTTTGAAGTCATATTGCATGGTACCCATTCCACGGGTCTCAACTCTCCAGGTTTAAGGTATTCTTCCTTCAGCTAAAACATGCATGTGGAACCCAGAGTATGATCAACCGTGTGATCGGGAGATGTGTTCCAAAATGTGTCAGTTTTCGTCCCCTGGTACTCGGGTGCAACATTCCAGACGCTTTACTAACACTCTCCCGACTTGGAGAGTCAGTGCCTTTAACCTCCTGTTTGGCCCAGTTTGCAATTTCTGTGGAAGATGAACAGGAATAGGGAGAACCAATGACAGACTAGATGGAGGTGTCTGGATGGGCAAATTTAACTCTCATTTCCCACCAGGAAGAGGAATTAACCAAAGGCTCAGCGTGCCGTGCCGGAACCAGATTAGGGCCTGAAGCAATCCTGCGGTGTTGCGGCCAGCTCACGAGAAAGCGAGTTGAAGAAAGGAGCTCAGGGGCACTGTAATTCACAAACCTGCAGAGTTATAAATGACAGCTATCGTCCAAAAATATACTGAAGTAAGGCTGCCAAGAGGACTTGAAAGCGGGGCAGAATTGCAGGAAACCGATTTCAGGAGGTAGAATGGAATTGCATTTAAAGCATAGGAAAAGAGGCAGAACGTCCACAATGATGCACTTGGCCAAAAAGGGTGTATGCGTTTTTTCCTGAATATATTCAGGAAAAAACGCATACGCCCTTTTTGGCCAACCAAGCAAGCTTGCAAAGGAAATCTGCACTACAGTGAAGTCTCACTTCCCCCCGGTCAAAAGGGCCATCTGAAAAAAGTGTAAAATCCAGAAAGGCAGGACAGGCCATGGAGAACTGGGAGCCTTGTTATGCTGATGGGCGGGATGTCAATTGCCAACAGCCACTCGGGAGAAGTGTATGGTGTTTCCTGAAACATCTAAAAAACAAAGCAACAGAGCCTAGGGCACTTCCACTTATGGTCCTATAGCTTAGGGAAATTAAAATCAAAAAGACACAGCCACCCCAAAAGTTGGGACGGCTCTGTTTACAAGAACCTGGTTTACGGTACAAGTTCAATATCGCAGAAAGTGAAAAATGGATAAAGAAGTTGTGGTACTTACGTACAATGCAGTATCACTCAGCAATGAAATCTATGTCATCAGGCCCGTAGCAGCATAATGAGTGGATTCAGGTATGATGATTCTAACTGAAATAAGTCACACAGAAAAAGAAACATCATAAGATATCACTAATACACGGAATGTAAACTTGGCTACACAGGAACTGAATTCCAAAACAGAACAGGGTCTCAAATTTAGAAACCGAACTTATGCTTGCTTAAGGGGAAAGGTGAGTTGGGGTGCTGCATAAAACCAGAGATTGAAATGAGCACAGATAAAGTTCCTTAAGCCAAATATGGAATAGACAAGAGCTACTCCTTGCTCAATGAAATGGACTCAACACCCCATATTAAATGCCTAAGAGTGTACCTGACTAGGAAGTATCTTAAAACCTATGGATTGCTATGTCTCCGAAAGAGAATCAAGCATGTGTACAGGGGCATAAACGCAGCAGTGATAGGATTGGAGAAGTTCGGTGAGCAAATGAAGACCCTTTGAAGTCATATTGCATGGTACCCATTCCACGGGTCTCAACTCTCCAGGTTTAAGGTATTCTTCCTTCAGCTAAAACATGCATGTGGAACCCAGAGTATGATCAACCGTGTGATCGGGAGATGTGTTCCAAAATGTGTCAGTTTTCGTCCCCTGGTACTCGGGTGAAACATTCCAGAAGTTTTACTAACACTCTCCTGACTTGGAGAGTCAGTGCCTTTAACCTCCTGTTTGGCCCAGTTTGCAATTTCTGTGGAAGATGAACAGGAATAGGGAGAACCAATGACAGACTAGCTGGAGGTGTCTGGACGGGCAAATTTAACTCTCATTTCCCACCAGGAAGAGGAATTAACCAAAGGCTCAGCGTGCCGTGCCGGAACCAGATTAGGGCCTGAAGCAATCCTGCGGTGTTGCGGCCAGCTCACAAGAAAGCGAGTTGAAGAAAGGAGCTCAGGGGCACTGTAATTCACAAACCTGCAGAGTTATAAATGACAGCTATCGTCCAAAAATATACTGAAGTAAGGCTGCCAAGAGGACTTGAAAGCGGGGCAGAATTGCAGGAAACCGATTTCAGGAGGTAGACTGGAATTGCATTGAAAGCATAGGAAAAGAGGCAGAACGTCCACAATGATGCACTTGGCCAAAAAGGGCGTATGCGTTTTTTCCTGAATATATTCAGGAAAAAACGCATACGCCCTTTTTGGCCAACCAAGCAAGCTTGCAAAGGAAATCTGCACTACAGTGAAGTCTCACTTCCCCCCGGTCAAAAGGGCCATCTGAAAAAAGTGTAAAATCCAGAAAGGCAGGACAGGCCATGGAGAACTGGGAGCCTTGTTATGCTGATGGGCGGGATGTCAATTGCCAACAGCCACTCGGGAGAAGTGTATGGTGTTTCCTGAAACATCTAAAAAACAAAGCAACAGAGCCTAGGGCACTTCCACTTATGGTCCTATAGCTTAGGGAAATTAAAATCAAAAAGACACAGCCACCCCAAAAGTTGGGACAGCTCTGTTTAAAAGAACCTGGTTTATGGTACAAGTTCAATATCGCAGAAAGTGAAACATGGATAAAGAAGTTGTGGTACTTACGTACAATGCAATATCACTCTGCAGTGAAATCTATGTCATCAGGCCCGTAGCAGCATAATGAGTGGATTCAGGTATGATGATTCTAACTGAAATAAGTCACACAGAAAAAGAAACATCATAAGATATCACTAATACACGGAAGGTAAACTTGGCTACACAGGAACTGAATTCCAAAACAGAACAGGGTCTCAAATTTAGAAAACCAACTTATGCTTGCTTAAGGGGAAAGGTGAGTTGGGGTGCTGCATAAAACCAGAGATTGAAATGAGCACAGATAAAGTTCCTTAAGCCAAATATGGAATAGACAAGAGCTACTCCTTGCTCAACGAAATGGATTCAACACCCCATATTAAACACCTAAGAATATACCTGACTAGGAAGTATCTTAAAACCTATGGATTGCTATGTCTCCGAAAGAGAATCAAGCGTGTGTGCAGGGGCATAAACGCAGCAGTGATAGGATTGGAGAGGTTCGGTGAGCAAATGAAGACCCTTTGAAGTCATATTGCATGGTACCCATTCCACGGGTCTCAACTCTCCAGGTTTAAGGTATTCTTCCTTCAGCTAAAACATGCATGTGGAACCCAGAGTATGATCAACCGTGTGATCGGGAGACGTGTTCCAATATGTCTCAGTTTTCGTCCCCTGGTACTCGGGTGCAACATTCCAGACGCTTTAGTAACACTCTCCCGACTTGGAGAGTCAGTGCCTTTAACCTCCTGTTTGGCCCAGTTTGCAATTTCTGCGGAAGATGAACAGGAATAGGGAGAACCAATGACAGACTAGATGGAGGTGTCTGGATGGGCAAATTTAACTCTCATTTCGCACCAGGAAGAGGAATTAACCAAAGGCTCAGCGTGCCGTGCCGGAACCAGATTAGGGCCTGAAGCAATCCTGCGGTGTTGCGGCCAGCTCACGAGAAAGCGAGTTGAAGAAAGGAGCTCAGGGGCACTGTAATTCACAAACCTGCAGAGTTATAAATGACAGCTATCGTCCAAAAATATACTGAAGTAAGGCTGCCAAGAGGACTTGAAAGCGGGGCAGAATTGCAGGAAACCGATTTCAGGAGGTAGACTGGAATTGCATTGAAAGCATAGGAAAAGAGGCAGAACGTCCACAATGATGCACTTGGCCAAAAAGGGCGTATGCGTTTTTTCCTGAATATATTCAGGAAAAAACGCATACGCCCTTTTTGGCCAACCAAGCAAGCTTGCAAAGGAAATCTGCACTACAATGAAGTCTCACTTCCCCCCGGTCAAAAGGGCCATCTGAAAAAAGTGTAAAATCCAGAAAGGCAGGACAGGCCATGGAGAACTGGGAGCCTTGTTATGCTGATGGGCGGGATGTCAATTGCCAACAGCCACTCGGGAGAAGTGTATGGTGTTTCCTGAAACATCTAAAAAACAAAGCAACAGAGCCTAGGGCACTTCCACTTATGGTCCTATAGCTTAGGGAAATTAAAATAAAAAAGACACAGCCACCCCAAAAGTTGGGACAGCTCTGTTTAAAAGAACCTGGTTTATGGTACAAGTTCAATATCGCAGAAAGTGAAACATGGATAAAGAAGTTGTGGTACTTACGTACAATGCAGTATCACTCTGCAGTGAAATCTATGTCATCAGGCCCGTAGCAGCATAATGAGTGGATTCAGGTATGATGATTCTAACTGAAATAAGTCACACAGAAAAAGAAACATCATAAGATATCACTAATACACGGAATGTAAACTTGGCTACACAGGAACTGAATTACAAAACAGAACAGGGTCTCAAATTTAGAAACCCAACTTATGCTTGCTTAAGGGGAAAGGTGAGTTGGGGTGCTGCATAAAACCAGAGATTGAAATGAGCACAGATAAAGTTCCTTAAGCCAAATATGGAATAGACAAGAGCTACTCCTTGCTCAATGAAATGGACTCAACACCCCATATTAAATACCTAAGAGTGTACCTGACTAGGAAGTATCTTAAAACCTATGGATTGCTATGTCTCCGAAAGAGAATCAAGCATGTGTACAGGGGCATAAACGCAGCAGTGATAGGATTGGAGAGGTTCGGTGAGCAAATGAAGACCCTTTGAAGTCATATTGCATGGTACCCATTCCACGGGTCTCAACTCTCCAGGTTTAAGGTATTCTTCCTTCAGCTAAAACATGCATGTGGAACCCAGAGTATGATCAACCGTGTGATCGGGAGATGTGTTCCAAAATGTGTCAGTTTTCGTCCCCTGGTACTCGGGTGCAACATTCCAGACGCTTTACTAACACTCTCCCGACTTGGAAGGTCAGTGCCTTTAACCTCCTGTTTGGCCCAGTTTGCAATTTCTGTGGAAGATGAACAGGAATAGGGAGAACCAATGACAGACTAGATGGAGGTGTCTGGATGGGCAAATTTAACTCTCATTTCCCACCAGGAAGAGGAATTAACCAAAGGCTCAGCGTGCCGTGCCGGAACCAGATTAGGGCCTGAAGCAATCCTGCGGTGTTGCGGCCAGCTCACGAGAAAGCGAGTTGAAGAAAGGAGCTCAGGGGCACTGTAATTCACAAACCTGCAGAGTTATAAATGACAGCTATCGTCCAAAAATATACTGAAGTAAGGCTGCCAAGAGGACTTGAAAGCGGGGCAGAATTGCAGGAAACCGATTTCAGGAGGTAGACTGGAATTGCATTGAAAGCATAGGAAAAGAGGCAGAACGTCCACAATGATGCACTTGGCCAAAAAGGGCGTATGCGTTTTTTCCTGAATATATTCAGGAAAAAACGCATACGCCCTTTTTGGCCAACCAAGCAAGCTTGCAAAGGAAATCTGCACTACAGTGAAGTCTCACTTCCCCCCGGTCAAAAGGGCCATCTGAAAAAAGTGTAAAATCCAGAAAGGCAGGACAGGCCATGGAGAACTGGGAGCCTTGTTATGCTGATGGGCGGGATGTCAATTGCCAACAGCCACTCGGGAGAAGTGTATGGTGTTTCCTGAAACATCTAAAAAACAAAGCAACAGAGCCTAGGGCACTTCCACTTATGGTCCTATAGCTTAGGGAAATTAAAATCAAAAAGACACAGCCACCCCAAAAGTTGGGACAGCTCTGTTTAAAAGAACCTGGTTTATGGTACAAGTTCAATATCGCAGAAAGTGAAACATGGATAAAGAAGTTGTGGTACTTACGTACAATGCAATATCACTCTGCAGTGAAATCTATGTCATCAGGCCCGTAGCAGCATAATGAGTGGATTCAGGTATGATGATTCTAACTGAAATAAGTCACACAGAAAAAGAAACATCATAAGATATCACTAATACACGGAAGGTAAACTTGGCTACACAGGAACTGAATTCCAAAACAGAACAGGGTCTCAAATTTAGAAAACCAACTTATGCTTGCTTAAGGGGAAAGGTGAGTTGGGGTGCTGCATAAAACCAGAGATTGAAATGAGCACAGATAAAGTTCCTTAAGCCAAATATGGAATAGACAAGAGCTACTCCTTGCTCAACGAAATGGATTCAACACCCCATATTAAACACCTAAGAATATACCTGACTAGGAAGTATCTTAAAACCTATGGATTGCTATGTCTCCGAAAGAGAATCAAGCGTGTGTGCAGGGGCATAAACGCAGCAGTGATAGGATTGGAGAGGTTCGGTGAGCAAATGAAGACCCTTTGAAGTCATATTGCATGGTACCCATTCCACGGGTCTCAACTCTCCAGGTTTAAGGTATTCTTCCTTCAGCTAAAACATGCATGTGGAACCCAGAGTATGATCAACCGTGTGATCGGGAGACGTGTTCCAATATGTCTCAGTTTTCGTCCCCTGGTACTCGGGTGCAACATTCCAGACGCTTTAGTAACACTCTCCCGACTTGGAGAGTCAGTGCCTTTAACCTCCTGTTTGGCCCAGTTTGCAATTTCTGCGGAAGATGAACAGGAATAGGGAGAACCAATGACAGACTAGATGGAGGTGTCTGGATGGGCAAATTTAACTCTCATTTCGCACCAGGAAGAGGAATTAACCAAAGGCTCAGCGTGCCGTGCCGGAACCAGATTAGGGCCTGAAGCAATCCTGCGGTGTTGCGGCCAGCTCACGAGAAAGCGAGTTGAAGAAAGGAGCTCAGGGGCACTGTAATTCACAAACCTGCAGAGTTATAAATGACAGCTATCGTCCAAAAATATACTGAAGTAAGGCTGCCAAGAGGACTTGAAAGCGGGGCAGAATTGCAGGAAACCGATTTCAGGAGGTAGACTGGAATTGCATTGAAAGCATAGGAAAAGAGGCAGAACGTCCACAATGATGCACTTGGCCAAAAAGGGCGTATGCGTTTTTTCCTGAATATATTCAGGAAAAAACGCATACGCCCTTTTTGGCCAACCAAGCAAGCTTGCAAAGGAAATCTGCACTACAATGAAGTCTCACTTCCCCCCGGTCAAAAGGGCCATCTGAAAAAAGTGTAAAATCCAGAAAGGCAGGACAGGCCATGGAGAACTGGGAGCCTTGTTATGCTGATGGGCGGGATGTCAATTGCCAACAGCCACTCGGGAGAAGTGTATGGTGTTTCCTGAAACATCTAAAAAACAAAGCAACAGAGCCTAGGGCACTTCCACTTATGGTCCTATAGCTTAGGGAAATTAAAATAAAAAAGACACAGCCACCCCAAAAGTTGGGACAGCTCTGTTTAAAAGAACCTGGTTTATGGTACAAGTTCAATATCGCAGAAAGTGAAACATGGATAAAGAAGTTGTGGTACTTACGTACAATGCAGTATCACTCTGCAGTGAAATCTATGTCATCAGGCCCGTAGCAGCATAATGAGTGGATTCAGGTATGATGATTCTAACTGAAATAAGTCACACAGAAAAAGAAACATCATAAGATATCACTAATACACGGAATGTAAACTTGGCTACACAGGAACTGAATTACAAAACAGAACAGGGTCTCAAATTTAGAAACCCAACTTATGCTTGCTTAAGGGGAAAGGTGAGTTGGGGTGCTGCATAAAACCAGAGATTGAAATGAGCACAGATAAAGTTCCTTAAGCCAAATATGGAATAGACAAGAGCTACTCCTTGCTCAATGAAATGGACTCAACACCCCATATTAAATGCCTAAGAGTGTACCTGACTAGGAAGTATCTTAAAACCTATGGATTGCTATGTCTCCGAAAGAGAATCAAGCATGTGTACAGGGGCATAAACGCAGCAGTGATAGGATTGGAGAGGTTCGGTGAGCAAATGAAGACCCTTTGAAGTCATATTGCATGGTACCCATTCCACGGGTCTCAACTCTCCAGGTTTAAGGTATTCTTCCTTCAGCTAAAACATGCATGTGGAACCCAGAGTATGATCAACCGTGTGATCGGGAGATGTGTTCCAAAATGTGTCAGTTTTCGTCCCCTGGTACTCGGGTGCAACATTCCAGACGCTTTACTAACACTCTCCCGACTTGGAGAGTCAGTGCCTTTAACCTCCTGTTTGGCCCAGTTTGCAATTTCTGTGGAAGATGAACAGGAATAGGGAGAACCAATGACAGACTAGATGGAGGTGTCTGGATGGGCAAATTTAACTCTCATTTCCCACCAGGAAGAGGAATTAACCAAAGGCTCAGCGTGCCGTGCCGGAACCAGATTAGGGCCTGAAGCAATCCTGCGGTGTTGCGGCCAGCTCACGAGAAAGCGAGTTGAAGAAAGGAGCTCAGGGGCACTGTAATTCACAAACCTGCAGAGTTATAAATGACAGCTATCGTCCAAAAATATACTGAAGTAAGGCTGCCAAGAGGACTTGAAAGCGGGGCAGAATTGCAGGAAACCGATTTCAGGAGGTAGAATGGAATTGCATTTAAAGCATAGGAAAAGAGGCAGAACGTCCACAATGATGCACTTGGCCAAAAAGGGTGTATGCGTTTTTTCCTGAATATATTCAGGAAAAAACGCATACGCCCTTTTTGGCCAACCAAGCAAGCTTGCAAAGGAAATCTGCACTACAGTGAAGTCTCACTTCCCCCCGGTCAAAAGGGCCATCTGAAAAAAGTGTAAAATCCAGAAAGGCAGGACAGGCCATGGAGAACTGGGAGCCTTGTTATGCTGATGGGCGGGATGTCAATTGCCAACAGCCACTCGGGAGAAGTGTATGGTGTTTCCTGAAACATCTAAAAAACAAAGCAACAGAGCCTAGGGCACTTCCACTTATGGTCCTATAGCTTAGGGAAATTAAAATCAAAAAGACACAGCCACCCCAAAAGTTGGGACGGCTCTGTTTACAAGAACCTGGTTTACGGTACAAGTTCAATATCGCAGAAAGTGAAAAATGGATAAAGAAGTTGTGGTACTTACGTACAATGCAGTATCACTCAGCAATGAAATCTATGTCATCAGGCCCGTAGCAGCATAATGAGTGGATTCAGGTATGATGATTCTAACTGAAATAAGTCACACAGAAAAAGAAACATCATAAGATATCACTAATACACGGAATGTAAACTTGGCTACACAGGAACTGAATTCCAAAACAGAACAGGGTCTCAAATTTAGAAACCGAACTTATGCTTGCTTAAGGGGAAAGGTGAGTTGGGGTGCTGCATAAAACCAGAGATTGAAATGAGCACAGATAAAGTTCCTTAAGCCAAATATGGAATAGACAAGAGCTACTCCTTGCTCAACGAAATGGATTCAACACCCCATATTAAACACCTAAGAATATACCTGACTAGGAAGTATCTTAAAACCTATGGATTGCTATGTCTCCGAAAGAGAATCAAGCGTGTGTGCAGGGGCATAAACGCAGCAGTGATAGGATTGGAGAGGTTCGGTGAGCAAATGAAGACCCTTTGAAGTCATATTGCATGGTACCCATTCCACGGGTCTCAACTCTCCAGGTTTAAGGTATTCTTCCTTCAGCTAAAACATGCATGTGGAACCCAGAGTATGATCAACCGTGTGATCGGGAGACGTGTTCCAATATGTCTCAGTTTTCGTCCCCTGGTACTCGGGTGCAACATTCCAGACGCTTTAGTAACACTCTCCCGACTTGGAGAGTCAGTGCCTTTAACCTCCTGTTTGGCCCAGTTTGCAATTTCTGCGGAAGATGAACAGGAATAGGGAGAACCAATGACAGACTAGATGGAGGTGTCTGGATGGGCAAATTTAACTCTCATTTCGCACCAGGAAGAGGAATTAACCAAAGGCTCAGCGTGCCGTGCCGGAACCAGATTAGGGCCTGAAGCAATCCTGCGGTGTTGCGGCCAGCTCACGAGAAAGCGAGTTGAAGAAAGGAGCTCAGGGGCACTGTAATTCACAAACCTGCAGAGTTATAAATGACAGCTATCGTCCAAAAATATACTGAAGTAAGGCTGCCAAGAGGACTTGAAAGCGGGGCAGAATTGCAGGAAACCGATTTCAGGAGGTAGACTGGAATTGCATTGAAAGCATAGGAAAAGAGGCAGAACGTCCACAATGATGCACTTGGCCAAAAAGGGCGTATGCGTTTTTTCCTGAATATATTCAGGAAAAAACGCATACGCCCTTTTTGGCCAACCAAGCAAGCTTGCAAAGGAAATCTGCACTACAATGAAGTCTCACTTCCCCCCGGTCAAAAGGGCCATCTGAAAAAAGTGTAAAATCCAGAAAGGCAGGACAGGCCATGGAGAACTGGGAGCCTTGTTATGCTGATGGGCGGGATGTCAATTGCCAACAGCCACTCGGGAGAAGTGTATGGTGTTTCCTGAAACATCTAAAAAACAAAGCAACAGAGCCTAGGGCACTTCCACTTATGGTCCTATAGCTTAGGGAAATTAAAATCAAAAAGACACAGCCACCCCAAAAGTTGGGACGGCTCTGTTTACAAGAACCTGGTTTATGGTACAAGTTCAATATCGCAGAAAGTGAAACATGGATAAAGAAGTTGTGGTACTTACGTACAATGCAGTATCACTCTGCAGTGAAATCTATGTCATCAGGCCCGTAGCAGCATAATGAGTGGATTCAGGTATGATGATTCTAACTGAAATAAGTCACACAGAAAAAGAAACATCATAAGATATCACTAATACACGGAATGTAAACTTGGCTACACAGGAACTGAATTACAAAACAGAACAGGGTCTCAAATTTAGAAACCCAACTTATGCTTGCTTAAGGGGAAAGGTGAGTTGGGGTGCTGCATAAAACCAGAGATTGAAATGAGCACAGATAAAGTTCCTTAAGCCAAATATGGAATAGACAAGAGCTACTCCTTGCTCAATGAAATGGACTCAACACCCCATATTAAATGCCTAAGAGTGTACCTGACTAGGAAGTATCTTAAAACCTATGGATTGCTATGTCTCCGAAAGAGAATCAAGCATGTGTACAGGGGCATAAACGCAGCAGTGATAGGATTGGAGAGGTTCGGTGAGCAAATGAAGACCCTTTGAAGTCATATTGCATGGTACCCATTCCACGGGTCTCAACTCTCCAGGTTTAAGGTATTCTTCCTTCAGCTAAAACATGCATGTGGAACCCAGAGTATGATCAACCGTGTGATCGGGAGATGTGTTCCAAAATGTGTCAGTTTTCGTCCCCTGGTACTCGGGTGCAACATTCCAGACGCTTTACTAACACTCTCCCGACTTGGAGAGTCAGTGCCTTTAACCTCCTGTTTGGCCCAGTTTGCAATTTCTGTGGAAGATGAACAGGAATAGGGAGAACCAATGACAGACTAGATGGAGGTGTCTGGATGGGCAAATTTAACTCTCATTTCCCACCAGGAAGAGGAATTAACCAAAGGCTCAGCGTGCCGTGCCGGAACCAGATTAGGGCCTGAAGCAATCCTGCGGTGTTGCGGCCAGCTCACGAGAAAGCGAGTTGAAGAAAGGAGCTCAGGGGCACTGTAATTCACAAACCTGCAGAGTTATAAATGACAGCTATCGTCCAAAAATATACTGAAGTAAGGCTGCCAAGAGGACTTGAAAGCGGGGCAGAATTGCAGGAAACCGATTTCAGGAGGTAGAATGGAATTGCATTTAAAGCATAGGAAAAGAGGCAGAACGTCCACAATGATGCACTTGGCCAAAAAGGGTGTATGCGTTTTTTCCTGAATATATTCAGGAAAAAACGCATACGCCCTTTTTGGCCAACCAAGCAAGCTTGCAAAGGAAATCTGCACTACAGTGAAGTCTCACTTCCCCCCGGTCAAAAGGGCCATCTGAAAAAAGTGTAAAATCCAGAAAGGCAGGACAGGCCATGGAGAACTGGGAGCCTTGTTATGCTGATGGGCGGGATGTCAATTGCCAACAGCCACTCGGGAGAAGTGTATGGTGTTTCCTGAAACATCTAAAAAACAAAGCAACAGAGCCTAGGGCACTTCCACTTATGGTCCTATAGCTTAGGGAAATTAAAATCAAAAAGACACAGCCACCCCAAAAGTTGGGACGGCTCTGTTTACAAGAACCTGGTTTACGGTACAAGTTCAATATCGCAGAAAGTGAAAAATGGATAAAGAAGTTGTGGTACTTACGTACAATGCAGTATCACTCAGCAATGAAATCTATGTCATCAGGCCCGTAGCAGCATAATGAGTGGATTCAGGTATGATGATTCTAACTGAAATAAGTCACACAGAAAAAGAAACATCATAAGATATCACTAATACACGGAATGTAAACTTGGCTACACAGGAACTGAATTCCAAAACAGAACAGGGTCTCAAATTTAGAAACCGAACTTATGCTTGCTTAAGGGGAAAGGTGAGTTGGGGTGCTGCATAAAACCAGAGATTGAAATGAGCACAGATAAAGTTCCTTAAGCCAAATATGGAATAGACAAGAGCTACTCCTTGCTCAATGAAATGGACTCAACACCCCATATTAAATGCCTAAGAGTGTACCTGACTAGGAAGTATCTTAAAACCTATGGATTGCTATGTCTCCGAAAGAGAATCAAGCATGTGTACAGGGGCATAAACGCAGCAGTGATAGGATTGGAGAAGTTCGGTGAGCAAATGAAGACCCTTTGAAGTCATATTGCATGGTACCCATTCCACGGGTCTCAACTCTCCAGGTTTAAGGTATTCTTCCTTCAGCTAAAACATGCATGTGGAACCCAGAGTATGATCAACCGTGTGATCGGGAGATGTGTTCCAAAATGTGTCAGTTTTCGTCCCCTGGTACTCGGGTGAAACATTCCAGAAGTTTTACTAACACTCTCCTGACTTGGAGAGTCAGTGCCTTTAACCTCCTGTTTGGCCCAGTTTGCAATTTCTGTGGAAGATGAACAGGAATAGGGAGAACCAATGACAGACTAGCTGGAGGTGTCTGGACGGGCAAATTTAACTCTCATTTCCCACCAGGAAGAGGAATTAACCAAAGGCTCAGCGTGCCGTGCCGGAACCAGATTAGGGCCTGAAGCCATCCTGCGGTGTTGCGGCCAGCTCACGAGAAAGCGAGTTGAAGAAAGGAGCTCAGGGGCACTGTAATTCACAAACATGCAGAGTTATAAATGACAGCTATCGTCCAAAAATATACTGAAGTAAGGCTGCCAAGAGGACTTGAAAGCGGGGCAGAATTGCAGGAAACCGATTTCAGGAGGTAGACTGGAATTGCATTGAAAGCATAGGAAAAGAGGCAGAACGTCCACAATGATGCACTTGGCCAAAAAGGGCGTATGCGTTTTTTCCTGAATATATTCAGGAAAAAACGCATACGCCCTTTTTGGCCAACCAAGCAAGCTTGCAAAGGAAATCTGCACTACAGTGAAGTCTCACTTCCCCCCGGTCAAAAGGGCCATCTGAAAAAAGTGTAAAATCCAGAAAGGCAGGACAGGCCATGGAGAACTGGGAGCCTTGTTATGCTGATGGGCGGGATGTAAATTGCCAACAGCCACTCGGGAGAAGTGTATGGTGTTTCCTGAAACATCTAAAAAACAAAGCAACAGAGCCTAGGGCACTTCCACTTATGGTCCTATAGCTTAGGGAAATTAAAATCAAAAAGACACAGCCACCCCAAAAGTTGGGACGGCTCTGTTTACAAGAACCTGGTTTATGGTACAAGTTCAATATCGCAGAAAGTGAAACATGGATAAAGAAGTTGTGGTACTTACGTACAATGCAATATCACTCTGCAGTGAAATCTATGTCATCAGGCCCGTAGCAGCATAATGAGTGGATTCAGGTATGATGATTCTAACTGAAATAAGTCACACAGAAAAAGAAACATCATAAGATATCACTAATACACGGAAGGTAAACTTGGCTACACAGGAACTGAATTCCAAAACAGAACAGGGTCTCAAATTTAGAAAACCAACTTATGCTTGCTTAAGGGGAAAGGTGAGTTGGGGTGCTGCATAAAACCAGAGATTGAAATGAGCACAGATAAAGTTCCTTAAGCCAAATATGGAATAGACAAGAGCTACACCTTGCTCAACGAAATGGACTCAACACCCCAAATTAAATGCCTAAGAGTGTACCTGACTAGGAAGTATCTTAAAACCTATGGATTGCTATGTCTCTGAAAGAGAATCAAGCATGTGTACAGGGGCATAAACGCAGCAGTGATAGGATTGGAGAAGTTCTGTGAGCAAATGAAGACCCTTTGAAGTCATATTGCATGGTACCCATTCCACGGGTCTCAACTCTCCAGGTTTAAGGTATTCTTCCTTCAGCTAAAACATGCATGTGGAACCCAGAGTATGATCAACCGTGTGATCGGGAGATGTGTTCCAAAATGTGTCAGTTTTCGTCCCCTGGTACTCGGGTGCAACATTCCAGACGCTTTACTAACACTCTCCCGACTTGGAGAGTCAGTGCCTTTAACCTCCTGTTTGGCCCAGTTTGCAATTTCTGCGGAAGATGAACAGGAATAGGGAGAACCAATGACAGACTAGATGGAGGTGTCTGGATGGGCAAATTTAACTCTCATTTCCCACCAGGAAGGGGAATTAACCAAAGGCTCAGCGTGCCATGCCGGAACCAGATTAGGGCCTGAAGCCATCCTGCGGTGTTGTGACCAGCTCACGAGAAAGCGAGTTGAAGAAAGGAGCTCAGGGGCACTGTAATTCACAAACCTGCAGAGTTATAAATGACAGCTATCTTCCAAAAATATATTGAAGTAAGGCTGCCAAGAGGACTTGAAAGCGGGGCAGAATTGCAGGAAACCGATTTCAGGAGGTAGACTGGATTTGCATTTAAAGCATAGGAAAAGAGGCAGAACGTCCACAATGATGCACTTGGCCAAAAAGGGCGTATGCGTTTTTTCCTGAATATATTCAGGAAAAAACGCATACGCCCTTTTTGGCCAACCAAGCAAGCTTGCAAAGGAAATCTGCACTACAATGAAGTCTCACTTCCCCCCGGTCAAAAGGGCCATCTGAAAAAAGTGTAAAATCCAGAAAGGCAGGACAGGCCATGGAGAACTGGGAGCCTTGTTATGCTGATGGGCGGGATGTAAATTGCCAACAGCCACTCGGGAGAAGTGTATGGTGTTTCCTGAAACATCTAAAAAACAAAGCAACAGAGCCTAGGGCACTTCCACTTATGGTCCTATAGCTTAGGGAAATTAAAATCAAAAAGACACAGCCACCCCAAAAGTTGGGACGGCTCTGTTTACAAGAACCTGGTTTACGGTACAAGTTCAATACCGCAGAAAGTGAAAAATGGATAAAGAAGTTGTGGTACTTACGTACAATGCAGTATCACTCAGCAATGAAATCTATGTCATCAGGCCCGTAGCAGCATAATGAGTGGATTCAGGTATGATGATTCAAACTGAAATAAGTCACACAGAAAAAGAAACATCATAAGATATCACTAATACACGGAATGTAAACTTGGCTACACAGGAACTGAATTACAAAACAGAACAGGGTCTCAAATTTAGAATCCCAACTTATGCTTGCTTAAGGGGAAAGGTGAGTTGGGGTGCTGCATAAAACCAGAGATTGAAATGAGCACAGATAAAGTTCCTTAAGCCAAATATGGAATAGACAAGAGCTACTCCTTGCTCAACGAAATGGATTCAACACCCCATATTAAACACCTAAGAATATACCTGACTAGGAAGTATCTTAAAACCTATGGATTGCTATGTCTCCGAAAGAGAATCAAGCGTGTGTGCAGGGGCATAAACGCAGCAGTGATAGGATTGGAGAGGTTCGGTGAGCAAGTGAAGACCCTTTGAAGTCATATTGCATGGTACCCATTCCACGGGTCTCAACTCTCCAGGTTTAAGGTATTCTTCCTTCAGCTAAAACATGCATGTGGAACCCAGAGTATGATCAACCGTGTGATCGGGAGACGTGTTCCAATATGTCTCAGTTTTCGTCCCCTGGTACTCGGGTGCAACATTCCAGACGCTTTACTAACACTCTCCCGACTTGGAGAGTCAGTGCCTTTAACCTCCTGTTTGGCCCAGTTTGCAATTTCTGCGGAAGATGAACAGGAATAGGGAGAACCAATGACAGACTAGCTGGAGGTGTCTGGACGGGCAAATTTAACTCTCATTTCCCACCAGGAAGAGGAATTAACCAAAGGCTCAGCGTGCCGTGCCGGAACCAGATTAGGGCCTGAAGCCATCCTGCGGTGTTGCGGCCAGCTCACGAGAAAGCGAGTTGAAGAAAGGAGCTCAGGGGCACTGTAATTCACAAACCTGCAGAGTTATAAATGACAGCTATCGTCCAAAAATATACTGAAGTAAGGCTGCCAAGAGGACTTGAAAGCGGGGCAGAATTGCAGGAAACCGATTTCAGGAGGTAGACTGGAATTGCATTGAAAGCATAGGAAAAGAGGCAGAACGTCCACAATGATGCACTTGGCCAAAAAGGGCGTATGCGTTTTTTCCTGAATATATTCAGGAAAAAACGCATACGCCCTTTTTGGCCAACCAAGCAAGCTTGCAAAGGAAATCTGCACTACAGTGAAGTCTCACTTCCCCCCGGTCAAAAGGGCCATCTGAAAAAAATGTAAAATCCAGAAAGGCAGGACAGGCCATGGAGAACTGGGAGCCTTGTCATGCTGATGGGCGGGATGTAAATTGCCAACAGCCACTCGGGAGAAGTGTATGGTGTTTCCTGAAACATCTAAAAAACAAAGCAACAGAGCCTAGGGCACTTCCACTTATGGTCCTATAGCTTAGGGAAATTAAAATCAAAAATACACAGCCACCCCAAAGGTTGGGACGGCTCTGTTTACAAGAACCTGGTTTACGGTACAAGTTCAATATCGCAGAAAGTGAAAAATGGATAAAGAAGTTGTGGTACTTACGTACAATGCAGTATCACTCAGCAATGAAATCTATGTCATCAGGCCCATAGCAGCATAATGAGTGGATTCAGGTATGATGATTCTAACTGAAATAAGTCACACAGAAAAAGAAACATCATAAGATATCACTAATACACGGAATGTAAACTTGGCTACACAGGAACTGAATTACAAAACAGAACAGGGTCTCAAATTTAGAAACCCAACTTATGCTTGCTTAAGGGGAAAGGTGAGTTGGGGTGCTGCATACAACCAGAGATTGAAATGAGCACAGATAAAGTTCCTTAAGCCAAATATGGAATAGACAAGAGCTACTCCTTGCTCAATGAAATGGACTCAACACCCCATATTAAATGCCTAAGAGTGTACCTGACTAGGAAGTATCTTAAAACCTATGGATTGCTATGTCTCCGAAAGAGAATCAAGCGTGTGTACAGGGGCATAATCGCAGCAGTGATAGGATTGGAGAGGTTCAGTGAGCAAATGAAGACCCTTTGAAGTCATATTGCATGGTACCCATTCCACGGGTCTCAACTCTCCAGGTTTAAGGTACTCTTCCTTCAGCTAAAACATGCATGTGGAACCCAGAGTATGATCAACCGTGTGATTGGGAGACGTGTTCCAATATGTCTCAGTTTTCGTCCCCTGGTACTCGGGTGCAACATTCCAGACGCTTTACTAACAATCTCCCGACTTGGAGAGTCAGTGCCTTTAACCTCCTGTTTGGCCCAGTTTGCAATTTCTGCGGAAGATGAACAGGAATAGGGAGAACCAATGACAGACTAGCTGGAGGTGTCTGGACGGGCAAATTTAACTCTCATTTCCCACCAGGAAGAGGAATTAACCAAAGGCTCAGCGTGCCGTGCCGGAACCAGATTAGGGCCTGAAGCCATCCTGCGGTGTTGCGGCCAGCTCACGAGAAAGCGAGTTGAAGAAAGGAGCTCAGGGGCACTGTAATTCACAAACATGCAGAGTTATAAATGACAGCTATCGTCCAAAAATATACTGAAGTAAGGCTGCCAAGAGGACTTGAAAGCGGGGCAGAATTGCAGGAAACCGATTTCAGGAGGTAGACTGGAATTGCATTGAAAGCATAGGAAAAGAGGCAGAACGTCCACAATGATGCACTTGGCCAAAAAGGGCGTATGCGTTTTTTCCTGAATATATTCAGGAAAAAACGCATACGCCCTTTTTGGCCAACCAAGCAAGCTTGCAAAGGAAATCTGCACTACAGTGAAGTCTCACTTCCCCCCGGTCAAAAGGGCCATCTGAAAAAAGTGTAAAATCCAGAAAGGCAGGACAGGCCATGGAGAACTGGGAGCCTTGTTATGCTGATGGGCGGGATGTAAATTGCCAACAGCCACTCGGGAGAAGTGTATGGTGTTTCCTGAAACATCTAAAAAACAAAGCAACAGAGCCTAGGGCACTTCCACTTATGGTCCTATAGCTTAGGGAAATTAAAATCAAAAAGACACAGCCACCCCAAAAGTTGGGACGGCTCTGTTTACAAGAACCTGGTTTATGGTACAAGTTCAATATCGCAGAAAGTGAAACATGGATAAAGAAGTTGTGGTACTTACGTACAATGCAATATCACTCTGCAGTGAAATCTATGTCATCAGGCCCGTAGCAGCATAATGAGTGGATTCAGGTATGATGATTCTAACTGAAATAAGTCACACAGAAAAAGAAACATCATAAGATATCACTAATACACGGAAGGTAAACTTGGCTACACAGGAACTGAATTCCAAAACAGAACAGGGTCTCAAATTTAGAAAACCAACTTATGCTTGCTTAAGGGGAAAGGTGAGTTGGGGTGCTGCATAAAACCAGAGATTGAAATGAGCACAGATAAAGTTCCTTAAGCCAAATATGGAATAGACAAGAGCTACTCCTTGCTCAACGAAATGGATTCAACACCCCATATTAAACACCTAAGAATATACCTGACTAGGAAGTATCTTAAAACCTATGGATTGCTATGTCTCCGAAAGAGAATCAAGCGTGTGTGCAGGGGCATAAACGCAGCAGTGATAGGATTGGAGAGGTTCGGTGAGCAAATGAAGACCCTTTGAAGTCATATTGCATGGTACCCATTCCACGGGTCTCAACTCTCCAGGTTTAAGGTATTCTTCCTTCAGCTAAAACATGCATGTGGAACCCAGAGTATGATCAACCGTGTGATCGGGAGACGTGTTCCAATATGTGTCAGTTTTCGTCCCCTGGTACTCGGGTGCAACATTCCAGACGCTTTACTAACACTCTCCCGACTTGGAGAGTCAGTGCCTTTAACCTCCTATTTGGCCCAGTTTGCAATTTCTGCGGAAGATGAACAGGAATAGGGAGAACCAATGACAGACTAGATGGAGGTGTCTGGATGGGCAAATTTAACTCTCATTTCGCACCAGGAAGAGGAATTAACCAAAGGCTCAGCGTGCCATGACGGAACCAGATTAGGGCCTGAAGCCATCCTGCGGTGTTGCGGCCAGCTCACGAGAAAGCGAGTTGAAGAAAGGAGCTCAGGGGCACTGTAATTCACAAACCTGCAGAGTTATAAATGACAGCTATCGTCCAAAAATATACTGAAGTAAGGCTGCCAAGAGGACTTGAAAGCGGGGCAGAATTGCAGGAAACCGATTTCAGGAGGTAGACTGGAATTGCATTGAAAGCATAGGAAAAGAGGCAGAACGTCCACAATGATGCACTTGGCCAAAAAGGGCGTATGCGTTTTTTCCTGAATATATTCAGGAAAAAACGCATACGCCCTTTTTGGCCAACCAAGCAAGCTTGCAAAGGAAATCTGCACTACAGTGAAGTCTCACTTCCCCCCGATCAAAAGGGCCATCTGAAAAAAATGTAAAATCCAGAAAGGCAGGACAGGCCATGGAGAACTGGGAGCCTTGTCATGCTGATGGGCGGGATGTAAATTGCCAACAGCCACTCGGGAGAAGTGTATGGTGTTTCCTGAAACATCTAAAAAACAAAGCAACAGAGCCTAGGGCACTTCCACTTATGGTCCTATAGCTTAGGGAAATTAAAATCAAAAAGACACAGCCACCCCAAAAGTTGGGACGGCTCTGTTTACAAGAACCTGGTTTACGGTACAAGTTCAATACCGCAGAAAGTGAAAAATGGATAAAGAAGTTGTGGTACTTACGTACAATGCAATATCACTCTGCAGTGAAATCTATGTCATCAGGCCCGTAGCAGCATAATGAGTGGATTCAGGTATGATGATTCTAACTGAAATAAGTCACACAGAAAAAGAAACATCATAAGATATCACTAATACACGGAAGGTAAACTTGGCTACACAGGAACTGAATTCCAAAACAGAACAGGGTCTCAAATTTAGAAAACCAACTTATGCTTGCTTAAGGGGAAAGGTGAGTTGGGGTGCTGCATAAAACCAGAGATTGAAATGAGCACAGATAAAGTTCCTTAAGCCAAATATGGAATAGACAAGAGCTACTCCTTGCTCAACGAAATGGATTCAACACCCCATATTAAACACCTAAGAATATACCTGACTAGGAAGTATCTTAAAACCTATGGATTGCTATGTCTCCGATAGAGAATCAAGCGTGTGTGCAGGGGCATAAACGCAGCAGTGATAGGATTGGAGAGGTTCAGTGAGCAAATGAAGACCCTTTGAAGTCATATTGCATGGTACCCATTCCACGGGTCTCAACTCTCCAGGTTTAAGGTATTCTTCCTTCAGCTAAAACATGCATGTGGAACCCAGAGTATGATCAACCGTGTGATCGGGAGACGTGTTCCAATATGTCTCAGTTTTCGTCCCCTGGTACTCGGGTGCAACATTCCAGACGCTTTACTAACACTCTCCCGACTTGGAGAGTCAGTGCCTTTAACCTCCTGTTTGGCCCAGTTTGCAATTTCTGCGGAAGATGAACAGGAATAGGGAGAACCAATGACAGACTAGCTGGAGGTGTCTGGACGGGCAAATTTAACTCTCATTTCCCACCAGGAAGAGGAATTAACCAAAGGCTCAGCGTGCCGTGCCGGAACCAGATTAGGGCCTGAAGCCATCCTGCGGTGTTGCGGCCAGCTCACGAGAAAGCGAGTTGAAGAAAGGAGCTCAGGGGCACTGTAATTCACAAACCTGCAGAGTTATAAATGACAGCTATCGTCCAAAAATATACTGAAGTAAGGCTGCCAAGAGGACTTGAAAGCGGGGCAGAACTGCAGGAAACCGATTTCAGGAGGTAGACTGGAATTGCATTGAAAGCATAGGAAAAGAGGCAGAACGTCCACAATGATGCACTTGGCCAAAAAGGGCGTATGCGTTTTTTCCTGAATATATTCAGGAAAAAACGCATACGCCCTTTTTGGCCAACCAAGCAAGCTTGCAAAGGAAATCTGCACTACAATGAAGTCTCACTTCCCCCCAGTCAAAAGGACCATCTGAAAAAAGTGTAAAATCCAGAAAGGCAGGACAGGCCATGGAGAACTGGGAGCCTTGTTATGCTGATGGGCGGGATGTCAATTGCCAACAGCCACTCGGGAGAAGTGTATGGTGTTTCCTGAAACATCTAAAAAACAAAGCAACAGAGCCTAGGGCACTTCCACTTATGGTCCTATAGCTTAGGGAAATTAAAATCAAAAAGACACAGCCACCCCAAAAGTTGGGACGGCTCTGTTTACAAGAACCTGGTTTATGGTACAAGTTCAATATCGCAGAAAGTGAAACATGGATAAAGAAGTTGTGGTACTTACGTACAATGCAATATCACTCTGCAGTGAAATCTATGTCATCAGGCCCGTAGCAGCATAATGAGTGGATTCAGGTATGATGATTCTAACTGAAATAAGTCACACAGAAAAAGAAACATCATAAGATATCACTAATACACGGAAGGTAAACTTGGCTACACAGGAACTGAATTCCAAAACAGAACAGGGTCTCAAATTTAGAAAACCAACTTATGCTTGCTTAAGGGGAAAGGTGAGTTGGGGTGCTGCATAAAACCAGAGATTGAAATGAGCACAGATAAAGTTCCTTAAGCCAAATATGGAATAGACAAGAGCTACTCCTTGCTCAACGAAATGGATTCAACACCCCATATTAAACACCTAAGAATATACCTGACTAGGAAGTATCTTAAAACCTATGGATTGCTATGTCTCCGAAAGAGAATCAAGCGTGTGTGCAGGGGCATAAACGCAGCAGTGATAGGATTGGAGAGGTTCGGTGAGCAAATGAAGACCCTTTGAAGTCATATTGCATGGTACCCATTCCACGGGTCTCAACTCTCCAGGTTTAAGGTATTCTTCCTTCAGCTAAAACATGCATGTGGAACCCAGAGTATGATCAACCGTGTGATCGGGAGACGTGTTCCAATATGTGTCAGTTTTCGTCCCCTGGTACTCGGGTGCAACATTCCAGACGCTTTACTAACACTCTCCCGACTTGGAGAGTCAGTGCCTTTAACCTCCTATTTGGCCCAGTTTGCAATTTCTGCGGAAGATGAACAGGAATAGGGAGAACCAATGACAGACTAGATGGAGGTGTCTGGATGGGCAAATTTAACTCTCATTTCGCACCAGGAAGAGGAATTAACCAAAGGCTCAGCGTGCCATGACGGAACCAGATTAGGGCCTGAAGCCATCCTGCGGTGTTGCGGCCAGCTCACGAGAAAGCGAGTTGAAGAAAGGAGCTCAGGGGCACTGTAATTCACAAACCTGCAGAGTTATAAATGACAGCTATCGTCCAAAAATATACTGAAGTAAGGCTGCCAAGAGGACTTGAAAGCGGGGCAGAATTGCAGGAAACCGATTTCAGGAGGTAGACTGGAATTGCATTGAAAGCATAGGAAAAGAGGCAGAACGTCCACAATGATGCACTTGGCCAAAAAGGGCGTATGCGTTTTTTCCTGAATATATTCAGGAAAAAACGCATACGCCCTTTTTGGCCAACCAAGCAAGCTTGCAAAGGAAATCTGCACTACAGTGAAGTCTCACTTCCCCCCGATCAAAAGGGCCATCTGAAAAAAATGTAAAATCCAGAAAGGCAGGACAGGCCATGGAGAACTGGGAGCCTTGTCATGCTGATGGGCGGGATGTAAATTGCCAACAGCCACTCGGGAGAAGTGTATGGTGTTTCCTGAAACATCTAAAAAACAAAGCAACAGAGCCTAGGGCACTTCCACTTATGGTCCTATAGCTTAGGGAAATTAAAATCAAAAAGACACAGCCACCCCAAAAGTTGGGACGGCTCTGTTTACAAGAACCTGGTTTACGGTACAAGTTCAATACCGCAGAAAGTGAAAAATGGATAAAGAAGTTGTGGTACTTACGTACAATGCAATATCACTCTGCAGTGAAATCTATGTCATCAGGCCCGTAGCAGCATAATGAGTGGATTCAGGTATGATGATTCTAACTGAAATAAGTCACACAGAAAAAGAAACATCATAAGATATCACTAATACACGGAAGGTAAACTTGGCTACACAGGAACTGAATTCCAAAACAGAACAGGGTCTCAAATTTAGAAAACCAACTTATGCTTGCTTAAGGGGAAAGGTGAGTTGGGGTGCTGCATAAAACCAGAGATTGAAATGAGCACAGATAAAGTTCCTTAAGCCAAATATGGAATAGACAAGAGCTACTCCTTGCTCAACGAAATGGATTCAACACCCCATATTAAACACCTAAGAATATACCTGACTAGGAAGTATCTTAAAACCTATGGATTGCTATGTCTCCGAAAGAGAATCAAGCGTGTGTGCAGGGGCATAAACGCAGCAGTGATAGGATTGGAGAGGTTCAGTGAGCAAATGAAGACCCTTTGAAGTCATATTGCATGGTACCCATTCCACGGGTCTCAACTCTCCAGGTTTAAGGTATTCTTCCTTCAGCTAAAACATGCATGTGGAACCCAGAGTATGATCAACCGTGTGATCGGGAGACGTGTTCCAATATGTCTCAGTTTTCGTCCCCTGGTACTCGGGTGCAACATTCCAGACGCTTTACTAACACTCTCCCGACTTGGAGAGTCAGTGCCTTTAACCTCCTGTTTGGCCCAGTTTGCAATTTCTGCGGAAGATGAACAGGAATAGGGAGAACCAATGACAGACTAGCTGGAGGTGTCTGGACGGGCAAATTTAACTCTCATTTCCCACCAGGAAGAGGAATTAACCAAAGGCTCAGCGTGCCGTGCCGGAACCAGATTAGGGCCTGAAGCCATCCTGCGGTGTTGCGGCCAGCTCACGAGAAAGCGAGTTGAAGAAAGGAGCTCAGGGGCACTGTAATTCACAAACCTGCAGAGTTATAAATGACAGCTATCGTCCAAAAATATACTGAAGTAAGGCTGCCAAGAGGACTTGAAAGCGGGGCAGAACTGCAGGAAACCGATTTCAGGAGGTAGACTGGAATTGCATTGAAAGCATAGGAAAAGAGGCAGAACGTCCACAATGATGCACTTGGCCAAAAAGGGCGTATGCGTTTTTTCCTGAATATATTCAGGAAAAAACGCATACGCCCTTTTTGGCCAACCAAGCAAGCTGGGAAAGGAAATCTGCACTACAGTGAAGTCTCACTTCCCCCCGGTCAAAAGGGCCATCTGAAAAAAGTGTAAAATCCAGAAAGGCAGGACAGGCCATGGAGAACTGGGAGCCTTGTTATGCTGATGGGCGGGATGTCAATTGCCAACAGCCACTCGGGAGAAGTGTATGGTGTTTCCTGAAACATCTAAAAAACAAAGCAACAGAGCCTAGGGCACTTCCACTTATGGTCCTATAGCTTAGGGAAATTAAAATCAAAAAGACACAGCCATCCCAAAAGTTGGGACAGCTCTGTTTAAAAGAACCTGGTTTATGGTACAAGTTCAATATCGCAGAAAGTGAAACATGGATAAAGAAGTTGTGGTACTTACGTACAATGCAATATCACTCTGCAGTGAAATCTATGTCATCAGGCCCGTAGCAGCATAATGAGTGGATTCAGGTATGATGATTCTAACTGAAATAAGTCACACAGAAAAAGAAACATCATAAGATATCACTAATACACGGAATGTAAACTTGGCTACACAGGAACTGAATTACAAAACAGAACAGGGTCTCAAATTTAGAAACCCAACTTATGCTTGCTTAAGGGGAAAGGTGAGTTGGGGTGCTGCATACAACCAGAGATTGAAATGAGCACAGATAAAGTTCCTTAAGCCAAATATGGAATAGACAAGAGCTACTCCTTGCTCAATGAAATGGACTCAACACCCCATATTAAATGCCTAAGAGTGTACCTGACTAGGAAGTATCTTAAAACCTATGGATTGCTATGTCTCCGAAAGAGAATCAAGCGTGTGTACAGGGGCATAATCGCAGCAGTGATAGGATTGGAGAGGTTCAGTGAGCAAATGAAGACCCTTTGAAGTCATATTGCATGGTACCCATTCCACGGGTCTCAACTCTCCAGGTTTAAGGTATTCTTCCTTCAGCTAAAACATGCATGTGGAACCCAGAGTATGATCAACCGTGTGATCGGGAGACGTGTTCCAATATGTCTCAGTTTTCGTCCCCTGGTACTCGGGTGCAACATTCCAGACGCTTTACTAACACTCTCCCGACTTGGAGAGTCAGTGCCTTTAACCTCCTGTTTGGCCCAGTTTGCAATTTCTGCGGAAGATGAACAGGAATAGGGAGAACCAATGACAGACTAGCTGGAGGTGTCTGGACGGGCAAATTTAACTCTCATTTCCCACCAGGAAGAGGAATTAACCAAAGGCTCAGCGTGCCGTGCCGGAACCAGATTAGGGCCTGAAGCCATCCTGCGGTGTTGCGGCCAGCTCACGAGAAAGCGAGTTGAAGAAAGGAGCTCAGGGGCACTGTAATTCACAAACATGCAGAGTTATAAATGACAGCTATCGTCCAAAAATATACTGAAGTAAGGCTGCCAAGAGGACTTGAAAGCGGGGCAGAATTGCAGGAAACCGATTTCAGGAGGTAGACTGGAATTGCATTTAAAGCATAGGAAAAGAGGCAGAACGTCCACAATGATGCACTTGGCCAAAAAGGGCGTATGCGTTTTTTCCTGAATATATTCAGGAAAAAACGCATACGCCCTTTTTGGCCAACCAAGCAAGCTTGCAAAGGAAATCTGCACTACAATGAAGTCTCACTTCCCCCCAGTCAAAAGGACCATCTGAAAAAAGTGTAAAATCCAGAAAGGCAGGACAGGCCATGGAGAACTGGGAGCCTTGTTATGCTGATGGGCGGGATGTCAATTGCCAACAGCCACTCGGGAGAAGTGTATGGTGTTTCCTGAAACATCTAAAAAACAAAGCAACAGAGCCTAGGGCAGTTCCACTTATGGTCCTATAGCTTAGGGAAATTAAAATCAAAAAGACACAGCCACCCCAAAAGTTGGGACGGCTCTGTTTACAAGAACATGGTTTACGGTACAAGTTCAATATCTCAGAAATTGAAAAATGGATAAAGAAGTTGTGGTACTTACGTACAATGCAGTATCACTCAGCAATGAAATCTATGTCATCAGGCCCATAGCAGCATAATGAGTGGATTCAGGTATGATGATTCTAACTGAAATAAGTCACACAGAAAAAGAAACATCATAAGATATCACTAATACACGGAATGTAAACTTGGCTACACAGGAACTGAATTCCAAAACAGAACAGGGTCTCAAATTTAGAAAACCAACTTATGCTTGCTTAAGGGGAAAGGTGAGTTGGGGTGCTGCATAAAACCAGAGATTGAAATGAGCACAGATAAAGTTCCTTAAGCCAAATATGGAATAGACAAGAGCTACTCCTTGCTCAATGAAATGGACTCAACACCCCATATTAAATGCCTAAGAGTGTACCTGACTAGGAAGTATCTTAAAACCTATGGATTGCTATGTCTCCGAAAGAGAATCAAGCATGTGTACAGCGGCATAAACGCAGCAGTGATAGGATTGGAGAAGTTCGGTGAGCAAATGAAGACCCTTTGAAGTCATATTGCATGGTACCCATTCCATGGGTCTCAACTCTCCAGGTTTAAGGTATTCTTCCTTCAGCTAAAACATGCATGTGGAACCCAGAGTATGATCAACCGTGTGATCGGGAGATGTGTTCCAATATGTCTCAGTTTTCGTCCCCTGGTACTCGGGTGCAACATTCCAGACGCTTTACTAACACTCTCCCGACTTGGAGAGTCAGTGCCTTTAACCTCCTGTTTGGCCCAGTTTGCAATTTCTGTGGAAGATGAACAGGAATAGGGAGAACCAATGACAGACTAGCTGGAGGTGTCTGGACGGGCAAATTTAACTCTCATTTCCCACCAGGAAGAGGAATTAACCAAAGGCTCAGCATGCCGTGCCGGAACCAGATTAGGGCCTGAAGCAATCCTGCCGTGTTGCGGCCAGCTCACAAGAAAGCGAGTTGAAGAAAGGAGCTCAGGGGCACTGTAATTCACAAACCTGCAGAGTTATAAATGACAGCTATCGTCCAAAAATATACTGAAGTAAGGCTGCCAAGAGGACTTGAAAGCGGGGCAGAATTGCAGGAAACCGATTTCAGGAGGTAGACTGGAATTGCATTTAAAGCATAGGAAAAGAGGCAGAACGTCCACAATGATGCACTTGGCCAAAAAGGGCGTATGCGTTTTTTCCTGAATATATTCAGGAAAAATCGCATACGCCCTTTTTGGCCAACCAAGCAAGCTTGCAAAGGAAATCTGCACTACAGTGAAGTCTCACTTCCCCCCGGTCAAAGGGCCATCTGAAAAAAGTGTAAAATCCAGAAAGGCAGAACAGGCCATGAGGAACTGGGAGCCTTGTTATGCTGATGGGCGGGATGTCAATTGCCAACAGCCACTGGGGAGAAGTGTATGGTGTTTCCTGAAACATCTAAAAAACAAAGCAACAGAGCCTAGGGCACTTCCACTTATGGTCCTATAGCTTAGCGAAATTAAAATCAAAAAGACACAGCCACCCCAAAAGTTGGGACGGCTCTGTTTACAAGAACCTGGTTTACGGTACAAGTTCAATATCGCAGAAAGTAAAAAATGGATAAAGAAGTAGTGGTACTTACATACAATGCAGTATCACTCAGCAATGAAATCTATGTCATCAGGCCCGTAGCAGCATAATGAGTGGATTCAGGTATGATGATTCTAACTGAAATAAGTCACACAGAAAAAGAAACATCATAAGATATCACTAATACACGGAATGTAAACTTGGCTACACAGGAACTGAATTACAAAACAGAACAGGTTCTCAAATTTAGAAAACCAACTTATGCTTGCTTAAGGGGAAAGGTGAGTTGGGGTGCTGCATAAAACCAGAGATTGAAATGAGCACAGATAAAGTTCCTTAAGCCAAATATGGAATAGACAAGAGCTACTCCTTGCTCAACGAAATGGACTCAACACCCCAAATTAAATGCCTAAGAGTGTACCTGACTAGGAAGTATCTTAAAACCTATGGATTGCTATGTCTCCGAAAGAGAATCAAGCGTGTGTACAGGGGCATAAACGCAGCAGTGATAGGATTGGAGAAGTTCGGTGAGCAAATGAAGACCCTTTGAAGTCATATTGCATGGTACCCATTCCACGGGTCTCAACTCTCCAGGTTTAAGGTATTCTTCCTTCAGCTAAAACATGCATGTGGAACCCAGAGTATGATCAACCGTGTGATCGGGAGACGTGTTCTAATATGTGTCAGTTTTCGTCCTCTGGTACTCGGGTGCAACATTCCAGACGCTTTACTAACACTCTCCCGACTTGGACAGTCAGTGCCTTTAACCTCCTGTTTGGCTCAGTTTGCAATTTCTGCGGAAGATGAACAGGAATAGGGAGAACCAATGACAGACTAGCTGGAGGTGTCTGGACGGGCAAATTTAACTCTCATTTCCCACCAGGAAGAGGAATTAACCAAAGGCTCAGCGTGCCGTGCCGGAACCAGATTAGGGCCTGAAGCCATCCTGCGGTGTTGCAGCCAGCTCACGAGAAAGCGAGTTGAAGAAAGGAGCTCAGGGGCACTGTAATTCACAAACCTGCAGAGTTATAAATGACAGCTATCGTCCAAAAATATACTGAAGTAAGGCTGCCAAGAGGACTTGAAAGCGGGGCAGAATTGCAGGAAACCGATTTCAGGAGGTAGACTGGAATTGCATTTAAAGCATAGGAAAAGAGGCAGAACGTCCACAATGATGCACTTGGCCAAAAAGGGCGTATGCGTTTTTTCCTGAATATATTCAGGAAAAAACGCATACGCCCTTTTTGGCCAACCAAGCAAGCTTGCAAAGGAAATCTGCACTACAATGAAGTCTCACTTCCCCCCGGTCAAAAGGGCCATCTGAAAAAAGTGTAAAATCCAGAAAGGCAGGACAGGCCATGGAGAACTGGGAGCCTTGTTATGCTGATGGGCGGGATGTAAATTGCCAACAGCCACTCGGGAGAAGTGTATGGTGTTTCCTGAAACATCTAAAAAACAAAGCAACAGAGCCTAGGGCACTTCCACTTATGGTCCTATAGCTTAGGGAAATTAAAATCAAAAAGACACAGCCACCCCAAAAGTTGGGACGGCTCTGTTTACAAGAACATGGTTTACGGTACAAGTTCAATATCGCAGAAGTTGAAAAATGGATAAAGAAGTTGTGGTACATACGTACAATGCAGTATCACTCAGCAATGAAATCTATGTCACCAGGCCTGTAGCAGCATAATGAGTGGATTCAGGTATGATGATTCTAACTGAAATAAGTCACACAGAAAAAGAAACATCATAAGATATCACTAATACACGGAATGTAAACTTGGCTACACAGGAACTGAATTACAAAACAGAACAGGTTCTCAAATTTAGAAACCCAACTTATGCTTGCTTAAGGGGAAAGGTGAGTTGGAGTGCTGCATAAAACCAGAGATTGAAATGAGAACAGATAAAGTTCCTTAAGCCAAATATGGAATAGACAAGAGCTACTCCTTGCTCAATGAAATGGACTCAACACCCCATATTAAATGCCTAAGAGTGTACCTGACTAGGAAGTATCTTAAAACCTATGGATTGCTATGTCTCCGAAAGAGAATCAAGCATGTGTACAGGGGCATAAACGCAGCAGTGATAGGATTGGAGAAGTTCGGTGAGCAAATGAAGACCCTTTGAAGTCATATTGCATGGTACCCATTCCACGGGTCTCAACTCTCCAGGTTTAAGGTATTCTTCCTTCAGCTAAAACATGCATGTGGAACCCAGAGTATGATCAACCGTGTGATCGGGAGATGTGTTCCAAAATGTGTCAGTTTTCGTCCCCTGGTCCTCGGGTGCAACATTCCAGACGCTTTACTAACACTCTCCCGACTTGGAGAGTCAGTGCCTTTAACCTCCTGTTTGGCCCAGTTTGCAATTTCTGTGGAAGATGAACAGGAATAGGGAGAACCAATGACAGACTAGCTGGAGGTGTCTGGACGGGCAAATTTAACTCTCATTTCCCACCAGGAAGAGGAATTAACCAAAGGCTCAGCGTGCCG